>NC_083577.1:38717197-39017197 GCF_027579695.1 Neoarius graeffei
GTACTGGGATCTGAAAGAGGTTTTTAGCAAGAGCAGGGCCGCCGTTCTTCCTCCGCACCGCACCTACGACTGTGCCATCTACTTGCTCCCTGGGACTACTCCTCCTCGGGGCCGACTGTTCTCCCTCTCTCAGCCAGAACGCAAGGCCATGGAGGAATACATCAAGGAAGCCCTGGTCTCTGGGTTCATTCGACCCTCCACTTCACCTGCTGGTGCCGGTATCTTCTTTGTCGGCAAGAAGGATGGGGGGCTCTGACCATGTATTGACTATAGGGGCCTGAACAAGATCAACGTGCGCAACCGCTATCTCCTTCCGCTGATGTCCACAGCATTCGACCTGCTCCAAGGCGCCACCATCTTCACCAAGTTGGACTTACGGAACGCATACCACCTCATCCGTATCCGACAAGGAGATGAGTGGAAGACCGCCTTTAACACCCCATCAGGGCACTGCGAGTACCAGGTGATGCCCTTCGGACTCACCAACACACCAGCTGTTTTTCAGGCCCTAATCAACGATGTCTTGAGGGACATGGTTAACCTGTACGTTTTTGTCTACCTTGACGACATCCTAATCTTTTCCAAGACCGTGCAGGAGCACCGCCACCATGTCCGCCAGGTTCTCCAGAGGCTGCTACAGAACAATCTGTTCGCTAAGGCCCAGAAATGTGAATTTCATGTTCCCGAGGTCTCCTTTCTGGGTTTTATTGTACAGACAGGCCAACTCCAGATGGATCCAGCCAAGACCCTGGCCGTCCAGGACTGGCCCACCCCCAAGTCCGTCAAAGAGGTTCAGCGGTTCTTAGGATTTGCTAACTTCTACCGCAAGTTCATCAGGAACTTTAGTTCTGTAGCAGCGCCCATATCGGACCTCACCAAAGGGACAGGTGGATCATATGTCTGGTCTCCTCAGGCGGAAAAGGTGTTCAAAGACCTCAAGCACTGCTTCTGCACGGCACCCATTCTGGTCCTCCTGGACCCTTCGCAACCCTTCATCGTCGAGGTGGACGCCTCGGACAGCGGCGTCGGCGTGGTCCTCTCTCAATGCTCGGAAGGAAGGTTGCACCCCTATGCATACTTCTCCCACCGCCTGAGTTCTGCGGAGTCCTGGTATGACGTGGGGGATCGAGAACTGCTAGCAGTTAAACTGGCCCTTGAGGAGTGGAGGCACTGGCTGGAAGGAGCACAACACCCATTTTTGGTCTGGACGGACCACAAGAACCTGGAGTACCTCCAGCAAGCAAAGCGACTCAATCCACGACAGGCTAGGTGGGCCTTATTTTTCAGTCGGTTCAACTTTACCCTATCATACCGCCCCGGCTCCAAAAATACCAAACCTGACGCGCTTTCCAGGCTGTTCGCTCCCACCAACAGGGAGAGCGAAGTTGGTCCTATTATCCCTGTGTCCCGGATTGTGGCCCCTGTCCGCTGGGGTATTGAGGAGGCCGTCCGACAAGCCCAACACCAGGACCCCGGTCCTGGAACGGGGCCACCGGGCCTCTTGTATGTCCCACATCAAGCCCGGGCCAAGGTTCTCCAGTGGGGTCACTCGTCCCCTCTCACCGCCCACCCGGGAGCTCAAAGGACCCTGGACTTTTTGAGAAGACGCTTCTGGTGGCCTAGCATGGAGAAGGAAGTGAGGTCATTCGTCCTTTCCTGCAAAGTGTGCACCAGAAGCAAGAACCCACGACAGCATCCCCAGGGTCTCCTGCATCCTCTGACCATTCCCCGGCGTCCCTGGTCCCACGTGGCAGTCGACTTCATCACGGGTCTCCCTGAGTCACAAGGTAATACTGTCATTTTTGTCATAGTAGACAGATTCTCTAAGGCCTGCCGCTTCATACCACTGTGCAAGCTCCCTTCTGCCCTGGAAACTGCCAAACTCATGTTCACTCATGTCTTCTGAGTTTTTGGTCTCCCACAGGACATCGTTTCTGACTGGGGGCCCCAGTTCTCCTCCCGAGTGTGGCATGGGTTTTGCGAGGTCATTGGAGCCACTGCCAGCCTCTCCTCTGGGTTCCACCCACAGTCCAATGGCCAGACGGAGAGGCTCAACCAGGACCTGGAAACCACCCTGCGAGGCCTGGCTATGGATAACCCGACATTGTGGAGCAACTGGCTGCCATGGGCAGAGTACGCCCACAACACCCTGCAGTCATCGGCCACCAAGCTGTCACCATTCCAGTGCCAATTCGGGTTCCAGCCACCTCTGTTCCCGGACCAGGAAGAGGACGCGGGGGTGCCCTCGGTCAACCAATACGTGAGACGGTGTCGCAAGACCTGGAGCAAGGTCAGGAAGACCCTCATCCAGACCTCCAGAACCAACCAGACTCAGGCCAACCGCCATAGAAGACCTGCCCACGCTTTCCGCCCTGGGCAGCGGGTTTGGCTGTCCACCACGGACCTTCCGCTGCGGGTGGAGAACCGCAAGCTTGCTCCTTGCTACATTGGCCCCTTCAAGGTGGTGCGCAGGGTGAACCCTGTCTCCTACCGGCTCCAGTTGCCCTGGACTCTGAGGATCAACCCCACATTCCATGTTTCCCTGTTGCGGCCCATAATGACGTCCACGTATGCCCCTGCCCCTAGGAATCCCCCACCCCCCCGCATCTTCCAGGGTCAGACTGTGTTCACCGTGCATCGCCTGCTTGACTCCCGCCAGGTCCGCGGCGGGCTTCAATACCTGGTAGATTGGGAGGGCTATGGCCCTGAGGAATGCTGTTGGGTCCCGGCCTGGGACATTTTAGATAAAGGACTGTGCCGGGACTTCCATTCGGCCCATCCAGATCGCCCTGGGAACATCAGAAGATGCTCCGGGGGGGGGTCCTGTTAGGACTGGGACTGTTTTGGCCTCTAGAGGCCGCTGTTATGTTTATCTTGTCATGGTTGTTTTGGCCTCTAGAGGCCGCCACTGTGTTTTGTGTTTGTCTTGATTGCCTGTTTCCTGCCCCGCCCTGTTCCTTAATGAGTTTGTGTATAAATACCCCTCTGTTTGTTCCCCTAGTCACAGAGTCTTTATGCTATGTTGTCTAGTGCTAGTTTCCTCTGTCCCACGTATCTTGCCTGTGCCCTTGTGTTTTTGATGTTTTTGCTTTCTTTGGACTTTGTATTTTTGATCTTCTGAGCGTTCTGCATTTTTGCCTTTCCTTTTGTTTTTTGGGACTTTGAACCTTTGGATATTTTTATTTTTGGCCATCTTCTGAACTTTTGGATTTTCTTTTTGTTTTTTCCATCGGATTGTATATATTGTAAATAAACTGTTTTTTGATACTGTACCTATGCCTCACGCCTCTGCACTTGAGTCATCCTCCTGGTGGCCTAGTGGGGGTTTACTGGATTATCACACCAGCGACCCGGGTTCGAATGCCAGCAAAACCCTAACAATTAGGTCAATTGGCAATAGGTCATTAACATGACTGGGTATAAAAAGAGCATCCTGGAGTGGCAGCGGCTCTCAGAAGTAAAGATGGGAAGAAGATCACCAATCCCCCTAATTCTGTGCCGACAAATAGTGGAGCAATATCAGAAAGGAGTTCGACAGTGTAAAATTGCAAAGAGTTTGATCATATCATCATCTACAGTGCATAAGATCATCAAAAGATTCAGAGAATCTGGAAGAATCTCTGTGCGTAAAGGTCAAGGCCGGAAAACCATACTGGGCGCCCATGATCTTTGGGCCCTTAGATGGCACTACATCACATACAGGCATGCTTCTGTATTGGAAATCACAAAATGGGCTCAGGAATATTTCCAGAGAACATTATCTGTGAACACAATTCACCATGCCATCCACCATTGCCAGCTAAAACTCTATAGTTCAAAGAAGAAGCCAAATCTAAACATGATCCAGAAGTGCAGACGTCTTCTCTGAGCCAAGGCTCATTTAGGTGAGCTTAGACTGTGGCAAAGTGGAAAACTGTTCTGTGGTCAGACGAATCAAAATTTGAAGTTCTTTATGGAAATCAGGGACGCCGTGTCATTTGGACTAAAGAGGAAAAGGACGACCCAAGTTGTTATCAGCGCTCAGTTCAGAAGCCTGCATCTCTGATGGTATGGGGTTACATTAGTGCGTGTGGCATGGGCAGCTTACACATCTGGAAAGACACCATCAATGCTGAAAGGTATATCCAGGTTCTAGAGTAACATATGCTCCCATCCAGACGACGTCTCTTTCAGGGAAGACCTTGCATTTTCCAACATGACAATGCCAAACCACATACTGCATCAATTACAGCATCATGGCTGCATAGAAGAAGGGTCCGGATACTGAACTGGCCAGCCTGCAGTCCAGATCTTTCACCCATAGAAAACATTTGGTGCATCATAAAACGGAAGATACGACAAAAAAGACCTAAGACAGTTGAGCAACTAGAATCCTACATTAGACAAGAGTGGGTTAACATTCCTATCCCTAAACTTGAGCAACTTGTCTCCTCAGTCCCCAGACGTTTACAGACTGTTGTAAAGAGAAAAGGTGATGTCTCACAGTGGGAAACATGGCCTTGTCCCAACTTTTTTGAGATGTGTTGTTGTCATGAAATTTAAAATCCCCTAATTTTTCTCTTTAAATGATACATTTTCTCAGTTTAAACATTTGATATATCATCTATGTTCAATTCTGAATAAAATATGGAATTTTGGAACTTCCACATCATTGCATTCCGTTTTTATTTACAATTTGTACTTTGTACCAACTTTTTTGGAATCGGGGTTGTACGTCATTTCCAGTTTAGGCCATTTTTGGTGGAAGGGAAGGGAATTCCAGGCATTGCTTTGTGGTGAGTGTTTTATTTTGTTGAGTTTTCATCTCCACGCCTTGTAATTACATTGAAAATTGAAAGTTTGTGTTAACATCTGTAAAATGACACCAAAGAGACCTGTTCATGTCAGTATCACTTTAAACAAGTGGAGTAAAAAGTCCACATTTCTCATGATGAAGGGGGCTGCAAAACTCTCATTAAAATACACAGATGGCAAAAACAAAAGGATATTTTTCTGGGAATAGTATACGTTAATTTACTTTAATAAGTTAACGTTTTAAAGAACAATAAAACCTACCATAAGACAAATTGTATTTAATTTTATCACCACCTCACAGCAAGAAGGTTCTGGTTTCGAGCCCAGTGGCCAATGGGGACCTTTCTGTGTGGAGTTTACATGTTCTCCCTTTTCTGTGTGGGTTTCCTCTGGGTGCTCCAGTTTCACCTACAGTCCAAAGACATGCAGGTTAGGCTAATTGGTGGCTCTAAATTGACAGTAGGTGTGAATGTAAGTGTGAATGGTTGTTTGTCTCTGTGTGTCAGCCCTGTGATGACCTGGCGATTTGTCCAGGGTGTACCCCACCTCTCGCTCATAGTCAGCTGGGATAGGCTCCAGCTTGCCTGCAACCCTGCACAGGATAAGCGTTTACAGATAATGGATGGATGGATGGATGGATGGATGTATCACCCCATGAAATGGTTTGTCCCAAGTGATGAAAGTGCCAGAGGAGTGTTGGTGCAATAGGCTTATCAAATCAGTCTCATATAAAAAGGAATCAGTCTCATAAATTAATTAATCATTACTTTTAGTGTCTAATAGTTTATAGTTAAACTGTTAAAATCAATGGAATAACTTGGTGGTGATGTTGCTATAGTTTAGTGAGTATTGTAGCTCTAATGTAATACATTTACTCTAGATCTATAACATTCATACAACCAAATGGGTGAAGGCAATTAGAGTACTTTTCTTGGCAGAGGTTGGCACTTCAGTGAATATTGTAACAATAAACAGGACACAGTTTATTCCAAAGATACTATTTATTGAAATAGCTGATATGAATTAGCAAACTAATACTGATCAGATATAGCAACAATAGCAGCCAAGGAATAATTCAATATATATGGTGATACAGTACAATATGTACAAATAAGAATCAGTAGTGTATATGATGATAACTAAGGCACTAACAGTCAGTGTAGGGGCGAGCGGATGTTAAAATGTGAGAGGGAAATCACATGTTTAGGTGTGTCTATGTGAGTGTGTGTGTGAGTGAGTGTAGGCGTGTAGGTGCATGTGTGCAGCTGCACACTAACGAGATGAGGAGGAGCTACGGAGAGAGGGCATGCGCATGTGCATGACAAGGAGGAGGGGAGTGAGGCTGTGAATGGAATGCACAAGCCTTTGTGCTAGGCCTCAAAGCCAAACTTCTAGTCAACCTTAGCTACTCCTGAAAACCCAATGTTGAGGGGTATTGTGCGACAGTGGGAGTTAAACAGAGAGAGAGAGAGAGAGAGCATGCACAATCTAACTAAATACAGATAGTAAACAAAGTAAATCAACAACACCCTTGTCTAAGACCGACCTTCATGTGAATCAAAATGCATACATTTAAATCATAAATGAATTCAAATAAACAACACTCTTCACATTAACTAGCTACAAGTAAAACTAACAATTTTTGCCCAGATGCTAGCCTTACTTGAGGTTCACTCTTGTTAGCGATTGAAAGTGTGTCTTCTCTGAAGATAGTGTGGGACGCAGATCCAGGAAAAAGATGGTTTTGTTCCTTACAGCTTGTCAACTGAAGATCCTCGGTGTCCCGTCGGTCGTCCGATGATCTAGAAGGAATCTTGTTTGTAATTCGTCGACGTTGAAAAAGGGAAAAGGGATCCAGTCACCTTTTCTCTTTGAAACACTGTGTGGGCTGCAGTAACTAACTGGTTCAGTTATTATTACAACTCTGCGAAGGTCAAATACATTGAATTTTGGCTAAAGTCTGGTATCAATAGCTCGTTCTTTGTTCTTGTCCTTCTGTAGCGCCGATGCATGGCTTCTCTCTTTCACGTGTGGAATCCACCGCCAGAGAGGCAGAATTTCGGTGCCGCCGCTGGTTTAAAGCAGTCATGACATCACTGTATTTGGTATCTGGTATCCTCTGTATCCAATACTCTTCCAGGGAGTCAGAAGAATGGGCGGAGATAGAACATGGTGTCGAGTACAGAGATTGGTGTGTTCAAACTGTACTGTGAAAGGGTTACTATGGTTATGGGCATGGGGTGTAGGGGGCGCTGGGTAGATGTCTGACCTTTGGCGGGCTTCGGCAGCCTGTCTGCTGCACCCTACCTTGTAGGGTGGACAGGCACCTCTGGTCCTCATCCATCCCCTAATCTCTCACATGCTGGCTCCAAGCACCACACCCCGGTACACTGCTTCAGCAGGCAGGCTAAACCATGTGAGGGGCCACGCCACTGTGGTTAAACCTGCACTTGGGTGCCAGCATAGGATCATAGACTGGACACCCTGCAACCCCACCATGAGCCAGTCGTCTTGATCTTTCCCTTGCCACTGGAGCTATCATGGGGGGCCAAGATAGTGGACTGAGGGCTGTGCATCCTCCTTCCACTTAAAACCTCCTTTGCACATGCTTCACTCCATGCTACTACTCTTCTCGCCATTCATTCAGGGATTTGCAGATAGTGGCAACCAGCAGGGCTTCTACAGTGCTCTCAAAGCAGTGTATGGACCAAGACATGGGTCATACTTCCCCATTTGGACCACTGATGGTTCAATGCTTATTACTGAAAAAACTGCCATTCTTGCTCGCTGGGCAGAGCACCATAAACAGCTCTTAAACAGACATACAGACATGGACAACAGCATTCTGGAGGACATCCCAGAGCTCCCAACAATGACAGAGATGGACAATCTGCCAACACTTAGTGAAGCACAAGTGGCAGTGAACTCTCTTAAGAACAGCAAAGCCACAGGACCTGAAGAAGTGCC
The DNA here is from genome assembly GCF_027579695.1 of Neoarius graeffei. Lineage (NCBI taxonomy): Eukaryota > Metazoa > Chordata > Actinopteri > Siluriformes > Ariidae > Neoarius > Neoarius graeffei. The sequence continues at coordinate 38,724,959 of NC_083577.1, forward strand.
TGGAGAAATCCTGAGAGCTGGGGGTGAGCCAGTTGTTCACTGCCTCCACTCATTCATCACTGCTGCCTGGAATTCTGGATGTGTCCCTCAACAATGGAAAGACTCTGACCTTGTGAGCATCTACAAGAAGAAGGGAGATAGAGCAGGCTGTAGTAACAGCAGAGGCATATCTCTTCTATCTTGTGCTGGGAAAGTACTCACAAGGATACTGCTGCTGAGACTAATTTAAACTGTAGCTGAAGATGTACTACCAGAAAGCCAGTGCGGGTTTAGAAAAGACCGATGCACCACGGACATGATATTTATAGTGAGGCAGATCCAGGAAAAGTGCAGGGAACAACATCAAGATCTCTATATGTTCTTCATTGACCTTACTAAAGCCTTTGACACAGTGAATAGACCTCTGTTGTGGGAAGTGCTTAAGTGCTTTGGCTGCCCCAGCAAGTTCTTAGCTGTACCGAAATCACTGCACGACGGAGCCATGGTAAGGGTCTTGGGCGGAGGAGAAAAGTCTGATGCATTTCCTGTATGCACCAGTGTCAGGCAAGGTTGTGTGATTGCACCTGTGATCTTCAACTTGTTCCTTGCTGCAGTGATGCTGGCAGCAAAGAATGATATAAATCCAGAGGACTGCGTCCCATTAACCTACAGACTTGAAGGTAACCTGTTCAACCTGCACAGACTCAGAGCGCCAACAAAAGTCCAACAAGAGGCTATTCTCGAACTGCAGTACGCAGACGATGTTGCTGTTGCCGGTTACGCAACTATTGAGAGTATATTGACAGGCAACATCATAGTGTGGTTTGGCAGGACTACTTCACATGATCTTAATCTTCTAGCAAGGGTGGTCAAAACTGCCTCTAGAATTATTGGGGCTCCACTTGAACTGCTCCAAAATATATACTGGAAATGCAGTACTAACAAGGCACTAAGTATTATGCGGGATTCTAGTCATCCTGCACACAATTTCTTCTCCCACCTCTCATCAGGGAGGTGTTTGCAGAGTATCCCAACATGCACATCACGTTTCAGGGATAGTTTTTACCCCCAGGTAATTAGGCTAATGAATGATAGTTCAACTGGAAGGAGGACTGAGGTCTGAGCTTAGTTACTACGGTAGGTTTACTGTACTTGGATGTTTTTTAATGTTATTTATAGTATTTCTTTTATTTATTGAACGGTGTGGAGAGAGTGCCAAGGCACATTGTTTTTCATTGCTGTGGTACTCTGTACTAATATGCATATGATAAATAAACCTGAATTGAATTGAATTGAATTGAATTGAATTGAATTGAATTGAAGGACTGCAGAGGAGCCTCAATGCCCTGGACAACACTTACACACGGGCTGGGCTCAGTATCAACATGGGGAAGACTGAAGTTATGAGTCAAAGAGCATCCCACACAGCCCCAACAAACTTCCAGATCAAGAACACCACACTGAAGAACGTGCAGTCCTTCACCTACCTTGGATCAACGCTGAATGCCAACTGCGATATACAGTAACAGATGAGGTACTGTACAATGGCATATAGGACTAGCATCTGCCTCCTTTGGTAAACTTGCAAGTAAAGTCTTCTTGAACAGAAACCTGACAATCAAGACCAAGGTTGCTGTCTACAGGGCGGTCTGCCTCTCAATCTTGCTGTATGCCAGCGAAACGTGGACTCCATACAGACACCACATTCGCACCCTTGAACACTTCCATACCCGTTGCCTCCAGAGAATACTGGGCCTCCAGTGGTGGCACAAGGTCCCTCATCAGGGCCGTTGACAGCTTTGGCTGGGCCTGGGACAAAATAATCTGAGTGGGCCCCCCCCCAAATAATCTGAGTGCCCCCCCCACACACACACATATATGCGTGCATGCACATCACCACACAGCAACCACCCACACCCAACCCCTCTTTTCACAGTCTCCATTCACTCCAGCCCTTAAATAACAGGTATTCCAAGCCCATTATAACAGTCAACCATTTTATTTCAACATTTCAACATATTTACAGTTTGAACATTTCCTTAGTCTGCAACTATTCAGGTGCGAAATGCAATGCGCCGGACTTTTGCTGTGGCAAAGTCGTCAATAAGGTCATTGAAGTCCAGCTTCTTTGCAAGTTCACGCTCTATAGAGAGCATAGCCAGCCCATTGAGCCTCTCCTGTGACATGTTTGAGCGCAGGTAGTTGATAAACCAAAATGATTGTTTACGGGATGGAACTGGGCCTCAATGAGAACGGAGTTATGGCTTTCCCAAAATCTGAACATAGAAGCATCACCACTAGTGATGTGTACAGTGAGTTTTTCAGTGTATTTTTTTGTCGTTTTTCATAAACGTCCTTTCCGTACTCGATTTAGAATGTTACAAAAAAAATTGACACCCTCCCAACCACATAACATTAGCCTATCTCACCTGGGGGCTGACACTTTTATTACGGATAAACCAAAAGGATTACAACGTTCCCTGGATATAGAACTGGACCGAGAAGATTTCAAAATCTTAACATGTAAGCAACAACAATAAAACAGAGGTTGTTTTATTCATTTAGGGCTTATTAGGCTACTTTCATTAATTGCGCTTTTCATACAGGCCTATCATTTTTCACTTGAGCAAGGGAATTGTTTGAAGAGTATCCAGTCTAAGCGAAAGTTTAATGTTTTGCAACAGACTAACCTCAAAACACCCCATTTATAGCCCATTCGTTACATTAAACTCTATCTAGCTGGCAATTTCACATGCCGTCGTATCTACACGGGATGATTTCCAACAAACTAAGGTTTAATTAACAAGAGGCAGCGTTCCACGGGCTTTCAGCTAACCGGAGTCCAGCTCAGCGCAGCTCAGCAAGCGTGCCTAAAACATTTGGATATGATTGCGGGCCAATGTGCTATTCTTTGCTTCATTGAGATATATGCAACACAGTGTTATTAAACCGATATGTTTATGAAATAATTCAATGCCCTGTGCATTTCAGTGTTCACTCAGGTGTACCCTGCTATCCCCTACTTTATAATTATGAATGGCGTGTTGCGCGTGCTGGGGTTACATTACGGGTCTGGAAAAAAGTTATCTGTGTCTTACCTGGCTCAGCTGCCCCACTGCCTTCACCACCTGCTGCATCATCTGAATCTTTTCTAAAATATCTATGCAGTGAGCCCCTGAGGCTCTTGGCTTCTTCATCTCTTTTTCTCTTTTCTTTTCTTTGCTCCTGACTTGTGCATGTTAGCAAACGGGCTTGCACACTTATTGTCGAAGCGTTATGATGGAATGGAGCACTTGCATGTGACGTCACAGCCGATCCAGATTGTGACAGACGCCATCGTGTCGGTCAAACGCCATATTCCGCCTTTTACTTCTACTTCTGGTTCTACTTCTGCTTTTACTTCTACCTTTTCTTCTGGAAAACCCTACTATATACAATTCTACTACAACAGCTGCGGCTACAAGCTCTCCCTACCTGTGCACGTTTTTTATGTTTTTTGTGTGTATTTTTGCGTGTTGTTCGTCTGTACCGGACTTCAATATCCACTACAACCGTATGGACTTACTGGACATTGGTTTCCAGCAGAAAATGACGGTTTGTAGCGATTTCCATCGCATGCACAACATTCCGGACAAGAAAAAAAAAAACATTCCGGACAAGATTGCTAGACCAGCGGGGTCTCCGTGGATTGTTATCGGAAGCAAAGCGAAGGAGGCGGCGCCGGGAGCGGAAGCAAAAGTGAGGCTGCAGAGCCGGCCTGTTGACTAAGCTCAGAAAACAGCCACTCAAATCTCCACTGCCAAGTCTCTACCTCTCCAATGCCAGATCCATGTAAACAAGACAGACGATTTGGAATTACCTTATTCTATTCTATAATCGGCTGGTCAGTGCTATACTCAATACTTAAGTGACTTACCCATCCAGTGAGGATTCTTGTTTATAAGATGCCACATCTGAGTCGCTGACAAATCCTGAATTTCTGTAGAGATAACTGTCCAGAGATTTATAAGCACGCAGTGCTTCACCACTGAACAGCGAGGGAAAGTTAATATGAGGTAATTATACACGTCCGGGTATTCCGCTGGCAGTTCAAAATCTGGTCGTGAAAATTCCGTCCGGAAAGCCATAAGGGTCACAAATCTGTAGATCATTTATTTTAGACATATATCTAGTTATCTGTTCATTAGAAAAATGAGCTGTGTAGTCCGTCGGTTGAAATTGATCCATTCTGTACACGAGTGCAGCAGTATTCAGTGGTGTTTTTGACTGACAAGATGGCGGTTGTGTACTTTCCGGTCACGTGACTGCAAGATCTCTATAGTGCCGTGTTATTTGGCGCCTTAATCAAAGACCAAACCATTTCTGCATTAGGGGTGGTAGGTGGGTTCTTGAATCTATTTTCGAAGACAATAAAGGCAAAAGAACCAGAAATCATTCATTGAATGCAAATATAGCACATTTTTCTCCCCCAAATCAACAAATTTTGAAATGAAACAGAATGATTAATGGCATCTTCATGAGGGACCAGTTCTGGGCCCCCCCCTCATGCCTGGGCCCGGGACAAAATACCCAGTTGTCCCCCTCTGTCGACAGCCCTGAACCTATTGATAACTTAGGATAAGAGAGCATTTCCAAACAAACAAACCTTATTAATTAATTAATTAATTAATTAATTAATTACATAGTTAATATTAATTAATAATGATTAATTAATAAATTAACTAATTGATTAATTAATTATCCAATTTCCAACCTAAGCAAAATGGCATCTCCTCGTGTCTCAGAAATTGAAGACAACGCTCAAGACGTGTCTCTCTTTGAGGTCATTGCAGACCTCATTCACTGCTCTGACTCCGAAAGGGCAAGCATTAAGGACATGAGTAGGCGTGAATGCCAAATTAACATAGTCAACTCAATAAAACATATGAGAGATCCAAAGAGAACAACTATTAGTGTCCAAGAGGCACTAGGTAAGCTATTCCTTTTACACTTCCAGGATACTGATCTAGAGATCAGATCCCTCCGCGGAGAGGTTGACAGGCTGACCACCAGCAACGCCAAGCTGGCAGCCGATGTCAATGATTTATATAGGGAGCATAGTCTCTTGAAGAACTCCCTTGATTGTGTCAAAAGGCTAGAGAAAGCCGAAAAGGCCGCCAAAAGGGCTGCCAAGGAGCAGACCCCCCAAGAAGGGCGTGTGGGGCATGAAAGACCCCCAACAATGCGCCAAAGCTCAGAGTGGGAAGAGGCGTCCAAACCGGACATCGTGGATTACCTGGTCGAGCACCAGACATCCCGCCAAACTCCATCAACTCGCTACACGACTCCATCGTCATTTAGCCAGGGTGGAGTTGTCCTGCGCTCATCCCGAGCCCAGGCCCGTAGCACACCCAGGTCAGTGCGCTACAGTTTCCCTGATCCATCTTCGGATGAATCAGACTACGCATCTCGTGCGAAACGGGAGCGATTCCAGAGTAGCTCAGATAGTGAGTACTCAGGAGAGCGAAGGAGGCCGCACAAGGAAATTCACCAAACCCTCCACATACGGCAAATTGACCTACTTGCCCAAGATGTCGAGCGATTCGATCCCGATAATAAAAGAACTAAAGTAAATGATTATTTACGAGAGCTTGACCGATGCCTGATAGACCTACCGAAAGCCACAACACGAGAGAAACTCAAACTGATCTGGAAAACCTCCAGTAGCAGCATTCGTGCCTTTTTAGAGACATTACCACCAAACGTTCGCGATAGTTATTCGAAACTTCGCAATTACATGAGGGAAGAATATGCGCCGTACACGGATGAAACCTCCGTGACATTGTGTGCTATACAAATCAAACAAAAATGGTCTGAGGTGCCTCATGAATATTATAGATGGCTACATACTGCCTATTTCCAGGGTAGTAGCGCACCAGGCTTGGAAGAAGATAGAGGCTTCAAATCCCTCTTCTTACATAACCTCCACCCAAGCATGCGGACTCAAGTCACACTGACGTGTTGACAAGGGTGCTATTCGATGAGGGAAATTAGGCAACTAGCCCAAATGACCTGGGAGACCATTGTCAAAACCACAAACGGAAACGATGATGAACCCAGAGTCCTTAGTCTCCAGGGTGAGGACAAGCCCCTGCTAGCCTTAAAAGGAGGTGAAGCACCAAAAGGGGGACCCACCTGGAAAAATCCTGGTCCAGACCGCCCCTTGCCGAGCCATCACCAAGGTGAGTGGGAGAATCGGCAAGGTAAGGCCAGGAGAGACCGATGGCAAGGCCACAGTGACCATGGCAACTGCTCATCAGATGAGAATGGTCATAAGGAACAAAGCGGTTGGCGGCAAGACCGTCATCCCTGCTCTGGCCAGAGATGGCAGGAGCACTCCGACTGTATGGTAGCTCTCCACGTAGGGGTGGAGGTGACCGAGACAGTGACTCAGACCAACCTGGTGAGTTCCGCTCAGAGCTGGACTCTTTGAAAGCCCAGTTGGCTGAGATTAAAGAAATGTTACAGGAGAGGTCAGACCCCTCAACAGATACAACAAAAGAGCCCAAGAAAAATGACAAAAGCTACCCGCTGGCATGACTAGGCCAGGAACCACAAGTATATCTCGTGAAAGGGGGAGGAGATCCCTGTGAAACAGCAGGCGATGGTCAGGATGTAGGGCCCCCCCGGTGGCGAAGGCAAACACACAAGACGCACCTCTCATGTGCGCTAAAATCTTTACCACCATCTCTCAGACACGGCTCTCACAAGGCGACCCAATCTTAACCAAGCCCTGCAACATAAACTTAGTCAACTTGACACAAAACAAAACCCCACAGTTGTTGGACCCCACAAAACATGCACAACTCCGTTGCGATGAGATTAGTGCAAACACCGATCAACCAAGCGCCACGCGAGATCAAATTTCCGATGAACTTCAGTTCATGTCTTTGCACACCGAGTCTGGTGTCGAAACACCCGACATCGCGATTCCCCCTAGTGGCCACAATTCTTTGAAAAACCTCCCTCTATCCATTGACTCAGACACAGGCACCCATTTCACTGCTGGTGTAATGGCTGCGCTGTGGAACATGTTAGACGTCGAGGCGAAATTCCATATCGTGTGCCACCCTCAATTCTCTGGTCAGGTTGAACGAGCCATTCAAACCATTGTGAGCATGCTGCGAAAGTATGTCACAAACCATGGTAAAGATTGGGATGTGAAACTTCCCTTGGTGCTAAGGGCCATTCGGTCCACCCCTCATTGCGCCACTGAAGTCACACCCTTTGGGATGATGACTGGGCAGGAGATGGTTCTCCCACCGCATCTCCTATACAAACCAGAGGACATGAGCGTCGCAATTGCATACACCGCACATCAACATTTCGCCGACCTACGACGCCACCTACAGTCAACCTTTACATGGGCCCAAAAGAATCTTGATTCGAGCGTAAAAGGACAAAAAGCCTACTACGCCCGAATCTCAGAGAAGTTCCTACCACCCTGGTCGAGACCTTTCGATCGTGGGAAAACCGTTCCCTGTCGCGTATCGCATTAGGACATCCAGGCCTAATCAAACACTCTCATATCGATGGGTCCATAATAATCGAATCAAACCTTTTGAAAAGTCCTCACTCCAAAAGGGGATGGACGATAGTTAGGCCCATCCTGTCCACCTAGCTTGTACGCATCACTCACCCATAAGCGTACACTAACATTCCCGGTCAGACTTACAAACCCAAACACTAACACCTCTTTTCTTTCCTTCATTTCTTCTCTTTTCTTGTTTTTTTATGCGTAGGAAATGAAATATATATGTAGTGTTTACTGTTTAATTTTTTTGATGTGACTCTGACCTAGTTAGATAGTGATTATATGCCCAAATGCCTATAGTGATTACATGCCCAAAATGCCTCTGCCTCCAACTGTCTTACTGGAACTCATGAGCTTACACAGTTTTCACAGGACACCTTGGACTGTACAGAGGATGCGACCTCAAGGACTATGGACACGTGGACTGTACGGTACTGTGCTCTCAGTGCTATGACTCCATCATACCCCTGAGACCAAAAGGGGGATTGTAGGTACACAGTCCATCTAAGAACTACAACAGCCCGTCTCTTTAAGAAACTACATTTCCCATCAGCCAACTTCCGCGTTGACCTACGTCACGCTGGGCGGGATCATCAACGTCACATCCTCCGTGAAGGCATAAAAGACCCGGAAATCCGCCATATCTTCCTCTTTCCATTCCGGACTCCAAGGTGTCTGGAAACAAAGAGGCTGCTCACCCGAGCAAACCAGAAAAAAACCTTTTTCTTGCAAGATCCACGATTTAGAGCGATTTCTTTGCTATCCTTGGCCAAGGTAGACTCCAGAGTCGCGTGATTTTTAACTCAGTCGAGTTACAACCGGTTTTATTCGTATTAGAAGTGATGTCACGACTGCTGCCCAAAAGCAGTTTTAATTCAAAGTTAGGAAAGTGGCTGGACCCTTTCTTTTTTTTAACTGAAGCTCTGTGCACGTTGTTCTACAAAGATTTTCTTCCCACGAGCTACGAAGCGTCGGACCAAGAATTCTTTGTTTTTCTACAGAAGTCTCTATGACTCCTGTGAACTCAGCCTCTCCAAGAAATTCCCTGTGCTTCACGGAGATCTCCACAATGGTGAAACTCCAAACGTCTCAGAACATCTTCTCATAATCTCATGTAGAGGCGAGATACTAAGTAAGACTGGCAAATTTTGGGCATAAAAAGACTAGTCTTAGGAATTAGCTTTATTGAAGTAGTGTGAATTTAAACTCAGGAACTGTTTAAGTGTGCACACTGATTTTGTGTTCCATAATTGTTCTATGTTCTCTCAATTGTTTAATAGATAGGCGGTGCATGCTTCTCTATCTTTTCTAACACCTTAATTCCATTCTTATAAATATCTTGACCTCATCAAGATTTCAGTGGATTTAGTAGTGTTATAAGCTAGCTTCCCTTTGTCTTAGCTTAGCCACACGAGGCTAATCTAGGCCTACACAAACACGTGGCCACTCACAAACACACCTTAGCTAGCATTCCTTTGTCTTAGCTTAGCCACACGAGGCTAAGCTAGGCCTACACAAACACGTGGCCACTCACAAACACACCTTAGCTAGCATTCCATTGTCTTAGCTTAGCCACATGAGGCTAATCTAGGCCTACACAAACACGTGGCCACTCACAAACACACCTTAGCTAGCATTCCTTTGTCTCAGCTTCGCCACACGAGGCTAATCTGGGCCTACACAAACATGTGGCCACTCACAAACACACCTTAGCTAGCATTCCTTTGTCTTAGCTTAGCCACATGAGGCTAATCTAGGCCTACACAAACACGTGGCCACTCACAAACATACCTTAGCTAGCATTCCTTTGTCTCAGCTTAGCCACATGAGGCCAATCTGGGCCTACACAAACATGTGGCCACTCACAAACACACCTTAGCTAGCATTCCTTTGTCTCAGCTTAGCCACACGAGGCTAATCTAGGCCTACACAAACACGTGGCCACTCACAAACACACCTTAGCTAGCATTCCTTTGTCTTAGCTTAGCCACACGAGGCTAATCTAGGCCTACACAAACACGTGGCCACTCACAAACACACCTTAGCTAGCATTCCTTTGTCTCAGCTTAGCCACACGAGGCTAATCTGGGCCTACACAAACATGTGGCCACTCACACCTTAGCTAGCAATCCATGCTAACTCCTTTGTTCTCCTCAAATCCCACGTGGTGATCCCTACACCACGTGGACACACACGAACATACCTAGCTAGCATCCCATGCTAGCCTTCTGCTCAGGCCATAGGGCCTTTCACACACACACACACACACACACACACACACACACACACACACACCATATCATATTTGTGTATAATGATTCCATCTGCTATTATCCATTTTTATCTTTGTTATAATAAATTCCATTATTATTGAAACTGTGTGTATTTATTTGTTGTGCTTAATACACTTGAAATTGCCCAATCTCCAAAGAATTCTAAAAGGTGCATATAAGTTATGTAATATGGTAAGTGATCATAATAATTTGGAATATACCATAATTTGGCTGTTTGGTAATTTATTATTAAGCACCAAAATTAATGGAACGATTCAATGAGACTGATTCAATGAGAACGATTCAATGAGTGATTCAATTTAAATGATTCAATGAGTGATTCAATGATTAATGAGACTGATTTAATGAGATTGATCACTTAATTACCAACTGCACCTACACCTGTTTGGAGTCTCATCACACTGCTCCTGTGGAGGATGGCCCCATATGGACAGTTGAAAGTCATACTTGGAAGACACTCTGGACACTTATAGTAATGCTTTTATGGCTGAGGACTACAGTTGACTTGCTAACTTTAGGACTGCAGTTGTCATGAACAGTTTTGCATTCAAGTTTCCATCAGTGAAGAGTTATAACATCAACGAAACTGACTTCATGTTAAAACTGTTAATGTTATAGTCATGTTGTCTGTTGTTGCCCAAATGAAGATGGGTTCCCTTTTGAGTCTGGTTCCTCTCGAGGTTTCTTCCTCATGTCGTCTGAGGGAGTTTTTCCTTGTCACTGTCACCACAGGCTTGCTCATTGGGGATAGATTAGGGATAAAATTAGCTCATGTTTTAAGTTGTTCAAATTCTGTAAAGCTGCTTTGCGACAATGTTTATTGTTAAAAGCGCTATACAAATAAACTTGACTTGACTATTGGCAAGGGGCAGGGTACACCCTGGACAAGTCGCCAGATCATCGCAGGGCTGACACATAGAGACAAACAACCATTCACACTCACATTCACACCTACGGTCAATTTAGAGCCACCAATTAACCTAACCTGCATGTCTTTGAACTGTGGGGGAAACCGGAGCACCCGGAGGAAACCCACATAGACAGGGGGAGAACATACAAACTCCACACAGAAAGGCCCCTGTCAGCCACTGTGCTCAAACCCAGAACCTTCTTGCTGTGAGGCCACAGTGCAAACCACTACACCATCATGCTGCCCTCATTTTAAAATGAAATTATTAATTCTGTATCAGAGCTGAAACACAAGGTCCCGAAATTTCTTCAAAAGCAGAGTATCCTGCTTGTTCATAGCTGCAGTTGTCTGTAATCAACTAAATAATTTGAGCTGACAAACTAAAGGAAAACCCAGAGGTTTATCTTCCTAAAGCAATGACTAACATCTCACCTAATTAGTTCTACATCTCAGCAAAGACTAAAACTATGGATCTAGGGTTTAATTGTATCTTCTTAGAAAATCAAACCAATCTCATACATTTAAATAGCTGCATTAAGAACAATCGCCCAACATGAAAATGGGCTGCACCAAGATTAATACACAGTGTTAATTGTAGTGAAAACTACAATGCTCATCTCTTTGTTTTGCAAAGCAGAGTGCAAAGATCACTCTGAATGTTACTGTATAACCCCATCATTATATTAATCACAAATAATAAAAACATACCTACTTTAGTTATATGTCATCCATGAATATAATCTATTTCAGATACTTGCTAGCTTTTCTATAAATCATATCTCAGCAGAGTTTCTCTCAGCCTGGGCAGAAAGAGGAAAGAAAGTATACCATCATGATAAATCATGTTAAAACAGCACGTCATTACCTGCTCTGTGTTCTTCTCCTCCTGTATCTTCTGATATTTCTGTTTCAAGACACAAGATATATACAGTATGAGTGTTTTCAAGAGAAATGCACTGCTTTTATTTTTCATATGAACTACATCCATGGAAATTCAAAACTGTGACAAATCTCTATACTGTATGTCACTCGTGAGGAAATCGATGAATTGTTTTGATAAATTTGGGTACTTTGTGAATGTGGTTATATAATAAAAAGAAAATCACATATTGGTGTGGAGATATGAAGTTCATCTTCTCGTGTTTAAAAACTTGCATTTTTTCATACGAAATACATCGCGGATCTGAGTGATATATTTTCCGATATTTCACTCCAATGACATCATGCCCAGTGTTTTCCTGCTGACTAGACATTGTCAAAATGGCAAACCAGTTCAAAATTGAAATTCTTTTGATTAATTTGCATATTTTTTGGATGTGGAAGTGTCCATATAATATAAAGACCATATGGCACAAAGATATGAACATTATCTTCTCCTGTTGAAAATATTTTCACTCATTCGCATCATTCACTTGTGAATATATTCACCACTCAAAGATGAACTTAATATCCTTGTGCAACCGTGCAACTCTTTCTCTAATTTTAGATTATATTTTATATATGAGAGAGAGTCAGATTGCAGGCATTCACAGATGAAAGTGCAGGGGAGAGCGGGGATGCAAACATGAAGGGTAGTTAAATCAGTAAGCAAACTCGTAGTCAAAAAGTAGGTAGGGGTCAGTCAAATGGCAAACAGAATGGTAGAGAGCACACTAAAGAGTTAAATGGGTAAATGTAGCAAAGGTTCAGGAAACAGCGGGCGGGCTCAGTGTGACTGGGTAAACACAGAACGATACTTTGCACTGAAGGTGTGTGAGGGAGAGGCTTAAGTAGCACTGCTGATTAAGTTAATGATAGTCAGCTGCACTTAAGAGGGAGACAGGGGGTGCTGTGAACTTTGGGTGTTGTAGTCTTGGGAAGCCATGTTTGTAGCTCAGTTAGAGTTTTGACTCAACACCATTACTGACAGAACCCCCCCCCCCCCCCCGAGGAGCTCCCTCTGGGAGCTATACTCTTCTTGGGATGTCCTCTCCCCCTTGGTGCAGGTTTGTCAGGGTGCTGGGTGTGGAATTCCTGTGTCAGCAAGGGTCTAGAATGTCCTTAGCTTCTACCCAGCTATGTTCCTCTGGTCCATAGCCTTCCCAATCTACCAGGTATTCAAACTGTCCTCTTCTCCTTCTGAAATCAAGGATTCTGTTTACCTGATAGATGGGTTCTCCCTCAAGACTCAGAAGCTGATGTTCCTGGATGAGAATGTTCTCAGCAAGTGGACCTTGAATAGAGGGTTTCAGAATGGTATGTGTGTGTGTGCTCATTGCTCACATGTGTGTGTGTATCAGGGCTTTACATTAGCACCCACCCACCCGCCAAATGTGGGTAAAATTTGGCTTTGGCGGGTAATGACTTTAGTCCCACTAGCCACTTTGGCGGGTGGTTTATTCTGTGGTATGACAATATATTTTAAGTGTAGTTTTCTCTGAAGGCATCTGATATAATAAACGCATTGCAATGTAATATTACACGCCTACAACTCCCATGAGCACCTGCATAAACATTCTGACACAACATGTTAGAATTGTTTAGAACGTCTCAGATAAAATCAGTGATATGGTAACCTGCGGTTAATGAACGAAGCAATAAAGTTGCTGATGAATGACAAGTGCACTATGTGGTGGCATATCGCTGGAGTTTTAAACCCTGCTGCTCAGGAAAAAAAGGGCAGAGATGATCAGGGCCAGAGCAGCATTTTAAAATCACCGAGGTCCGTGATGCGCAAAGCGCACGGCGAAAAATTTTCGACATATTTAAATGAGGGAGTGAATTACACGTTACACAAGAGATCTATTCCTGAAATTACTTTTAATGGTGTTTGAACTGAATATCATCAGTTTTGAAAAAAAAAATCATGTATGTGGCAAGAGTAAGAATAATTTAAGCTTGTTTAATGGTTTGATCTGGCCCAAGCAATGAGGACAAAAGATACCCTAACCATGTAGCCTATGTAACTAAGATACATTAACAATCTGGCATCCGTTACACCTACACACAAAAAAAAATCCTGGGAAAAAAAAATCAGTATACACCACCATGTTTTAGGCAAAGTTACCCAAGGCAAACATAAGTTGAAACTTTCCACTCTATTGCTTTGGCTTATCTCATCTCATCATCTCTAGCCACTTTATCCTGTTCTACAGGGTCGCAGGCAAGCTGGAGCCTATCCCAGCTGACTACGGGCGAAAGGCGGGGTACACCCTGGACAAGTCACCAGGTCATCACAGGGCTGACACATAGGGACAAACAACCATTCACATTCACACCTACGGTCAATTTAGAGTCACCAGTTAACCTAACCGCATGTCTTTGGACTGTGGGGGAAACCAGAGCACCCGGAGGAAACCCACACGGACACAGGGAGAACATGCAAACTCTGCACAGAAAGGCCCTCGCCAGCCACGGGGCTTGAACCCGGACCTTCTTACTGTGAGACGACAGCGCTAACCACTATACGACTGTGCTGGCTTTGGCTTATCGAATATTTTTTTTAACATCACAAACAAACCCCTCCAAGAACTGCCACCTTATTGTGGTGGAGGGGTTTGTGTGCTTGAATGATCCTAGGAGCTATGTTGTCGGGGGCATTACGCCCCTGTTAGGGTCTCCCAAGGCAGACAGGGCCTAGGTGACAGGCCAGAATAAGAGCAGTTCACCAAAACCCCTTATGGATAACAATCTATCAAGGACCGTGATGTCGCCCGGTATGGCGCAGCCGGGGCCCCACCCTGGAGCCAGGCCCAGGGTTGGGGCTCGTATGCGAGCGCTTGGTGGCCAGGCCTTTGCCCCCGGGGCCCGGCCGGGCTCAGCCCAAAGCCGTGACGTGGGCCCGACCTCCTGTGGGTTCACCACCCACAGAGGTAGCTGTAGGGGGCTGGTGCAATGTGGATTGGGTGGCAGTCGAAGGCAGGGGCCTCGACGACCTGATCCCCGAACACAGTGGCTAGCTGTTGGGACATGGACTGTCACTTCGCTGGGGGGAAAGAGCCTGAGCTTGTGCAGGAGGTTGAGAGGTACCAGCTAGAGATAGTCGGGCTCACCTCCATGCACAGCTTGGGCTCCGGAACCCAGCTCCTCGAGAGGGGCTGGACTCTCCACTTCTCTGGAGTTGCCCATGGTGAACGGCGGCGGGCTGGTGTGGGCTTGCTTATAGCTCCCCAGCTCAGCCGCCATGTGTTGAAGTTTACCCCAGTGAACGAGAGGGTCGCCTCTCTGCGCCTTAGGATCAGGGAGAGGGCTCTTGCTGTTGTTTATGCCTACGGGCCGAATAGCAGTCTAGAGTATCCGGCCTTCTTGGAGTCCCTGGGAGAGGTACTGAGAGGTGCTCAGACTGGGGACTCCATTGTTCTACTGAGGGACTTCAACGCTCACGTGGGCGACGACAGTGACACCTGGAGGAGCGTGATTGGGAGGAACGGCCTCCCCAATCTGAACCCGAGTGGTGTTTTGTTATTGGACTTCTGTGCTAGTCACGGTTTGTCCATAACGAACACCATGTTCGAGCATAGGGGTGTCCATAAGTGCACGTGGCACCAGGACACCTTAGGTCGGAGGTCGATGATCGACTTTTTTGTCGTTTCATCAGATCTCCGGCCCTATGTCTTGGACACTCAGGTGAAGAGAGGGGCTGAGCTGTTAACTGATCACCACCTGGTGGTGAGTTGGATCCGCTGGCGGAGGAGGAAGCCGGACAGACCTGGTAGGCCCAAACGTATGGTGAGGGTCTGCTGGGAACGTCTGGCCGAGCACTCTGTCGGGGAGGTCTTTAACTCCCACCTCCGGGAGAGCTTCTCCCAGCTTCCAAGGGAGGCGGGGGACATTGAGTCTGAGTGGACCATGTTTTCTGCCTCCATTGTCAACGCGGCTGTTCGGAGCTGTGGCTGCAAGGTCTCCGGTGCCTGTCGTGGTGACAATCCCCAAACCCGGTGGTGGACACCGGAAGTAAGGGATGCCATCAAGCTGAAGAAGGAGTCCTATCGGGCCATGTTGGCCTCCGGGACTCCTGAGGCAGCTGATGGGTATCGGCAGGCCAGGCGTGCCGCAGCTCGGGCAGTTGCGGAGGCAAAAACTCAGAACTGGGAGGAGTTCGGTGAGGCCATGGAGAAGGACTATCGGTCAGCCTCGAAGCAATTCTGGCAAACCGTCCGGCGCCTCAGGAGGGGGAAGCAGTACTCTGCCAACACTGTTTACAGTGTGGGTGAGGAGCTGTTGACCTCGACTGGGGACATTGTAGGGCGGTGGAAGGAATACTTCGAGGATCTCCTCAATCCCACTGTCTCATCTTCCACTGAGGAAGCGGAGGCTGATGACTCAGAGGTGGACTCATCCATTACCCAAGCCGAAGTCACTGAGGTGGTTAGCAAGCTCCTTGGTGGCAAGGCACCAGGGGTGGATGAGATCCACCCTGAGTATCTCAAGTATCTGGATGTTGTGGGGCTGTCTTGGCTGACACGCCTCTGCAACATCGTGTGGCGGTCGGGGACAGTGCCTCTGGAGTGGCAGACTGGGGTGGTGGTCCCTCTTTTTAAGAAAGGGAACCAGAGAGTGTGCTCCAATTATAGGGGAATCACACTTCTCAGCCTCCCAGGGAAGGTTTACTCCAGGGTACTGGAGAGGAGAATTTGGCCAATAGTCAAACCTCGGATCCAGGAGGAACAACGAGGTTTTCATCCTGGTCACAGAACACTGGACCAGCTCTATACCCTTCATAGGGTGCTTGAGGGTTCATGGGAGTTTGCCCAACCAGTCCACATGTGCTTTGTGGATTTGGAGAAGGCATTTGACCGTGTCCCTCGTGGTATTCTGTGGGGGGTGCTTCGGGAGTATGGGGTTCGGGGCTCTTTGCTAAGGGCTGTCCGGTCCCTGTACAAACGGAGCAGGAGTCTGGTTCGCATTGCCGGCAGTAAGTCAGACCTGTTCCCAGTGCATGTTGGACTCCGGCAGGGCTGCCCTTTGTCACTGGTTCTGTTCATAATTGTTATGGACAGAATTTCTAGGCGCAGCCAGGGGCCGGAAGGAATCCTGTTTGGGAACCACAGGATTTCATCTCTGCTTTTTGCGGATGATGTTGTCCTGTTGGCTTCTTCAAACCAGGACCTTCAGCATGCACTGGGGCGGTTTGCAGTCGAGTGTGAAGTGGCTGGGATGAGAATCAGCACTTCCAAGTCCGAGGCCATGGTTCTCAACCGGAAAAGGGTGGCTTGCCCTCTCCAGGTTGGTGGAGAAGTCCTGCCTCAAGTGGAGGAGTTTAAGTATCTCGGGATCTTGTTCACGAGTGAGGGAAGGATAGAGCATGAGATCGACAGGCGGATCGGTGCAGCCTCCACAGTGATGCGGTCGCTTTACCGGTCCGTTGTGGTGAAGAAGGAACTGAGCCAAAAGGCGAAGTTCTCGATTTACCGGTTGATCTACGTTCCAACTCTCACCTATGGTCATGAGCTTTGGGTAATGACCGAAAGAACAAGATTGCGGATACAAGTGGCCAAAATGAGTTTCCTTTGCAGGTTGGCTGGGCGCTCCCTTAGAGATAGGGTGAGAAGCACAGTCACTCGGGAGGAGCTCGGAGTAGAGCCACTGCTCCTCCACATCGAGAGGAATCAGCTGAGGTGGCTCAGGCATCTCTTTCGGATGCCTCCTGGATGCCTCCCTGGGGAGGTGTTCCAGGCATGTCCCCCCGGGAGGAGGCCCCGGGGAAGACCCAGGACATGCTGGAGGGACTATGTCTCTCAGCTGGCCTGGGAACACCTCGGTGTTCTTCCCGAGGAGCTGGCCGAGGTGTCTGGGGAAAGGGAAGTTTGGGCTTCCATGCTCAGACTGCTGCCTCCGCGACCCAGCCCCAGATAAGCAGAAGAAGACGAGACGAGATGAGACAAGATCACAAACAAGGCAGGCTACAACTGCGCTGCTTCAAAAATGTAAATTGAACAGCTTGATGAAAGTGCGCTGATGGTTCCCATGGAAACCCTGTGTCTCCTGCACTGCGTTCCTCCTCCGAGTCGCGTGCTCATTCGCTTTTGTGTTCTTGGTCTCAGAGCCGTGCGCACCAAACACACACAGAAGACAGAATCAACATTTAACAGAATTAACAATGCACTTTTTACGGAGACGTTTTAATGTTATTCTTTATTTTTTTTTCAGTTGAATATTTAGCGTACAAATGTATTTTCAGCTCTTAAAAATGACCAAGATCCGGACCGCGGGGGCCTCAGAGCTGGCTACGGCCAGGAGATGAGCAAGACGCTAATAGGAAGATAAGACAGTTCAATGACAAATGGAAGTTAGGGTGAGATTGGCTAGTTCATAGCAAAACCGAAAATACCCTGTATTGCAAAGACTGTAGAAAGTCTGGCAAAGACAGGCACCAGTAATTTTAAACTCGAAACTATAAAGGACCACGAAAAGTCAAATGCACACATCGGTACTATAACATCAAAACAGGCAAAGATGGCTAGTTCGCTACAGGGCAGCATTGCTTTCAGTCCTTGGCTGTCATGAAGTCGGCTGAGCTGGAGAGGATGGAGCTGCTGTTTAGAAACGTTCACGTGATTGGAAAGAAGTTGATCTCACCCCAGCTATCAACTTATGGCCTGCTGGGGGTCACGTGACATTCATGGCGGTGCAGTCGTAAATTTGTTGAGCTCCACTTACCACTCGTTACTTTTACGTTTTCTGGAAGCAAATTATGCTGAACTACGTTAAAACCTCTAAAACTTCGGCACCACACACTACTGATGCTACCAAAGAAGTCGAACAGCCTCCACTGAAGAAGAGATTCAGAGAATCATCAACTAGCATCTCGAGAGCAGATCTTGAAAGCACCATCTTAGCTGGAGTGAAGCAAGCCCTAGCCGAACAGAGAGCAGAGCTAAACACCATCGTCACTGCTGCAGTCAAAGCTGATTTAGATGATGTTCTCCTTCCACAAATATCCGACCTAAGACTTGAATTGAAGACCACCACGGATACTATAACAACAGCAACAGGCCAAATTGAACAACTAGGGAAAATGGTTAAACGTCTTCAGTCAAGGTGTGATCCTACACAGGCAGCGGCTAGACATGATAGAGACCAGGTCACTGCTATGAGGCTGAAAATCGATGAATTGCACATCAAAATGGCTGACATGGAAGACCGAAGCAGAAGATCCAATTTACATTTAGTTGGCCTGAGCAAAGGAGTGGAAGGTGAGAACTGCATCGCATTCTTAAAGGCAAACCTGCCTACATGGATCCCTGCTGTTGTGGGATGAGACATCAGGATAGAACGAGCCCATCACTTGTACTCTGACAAGTCCAGTAATGCTAGCTGCCCACGCACAATCATATTTAAACTGCTAGATTACACCAACAGACAAGCCATCCTAAGCGGTGCAAGAGCAGTGCATCCGATTAAACATGGTATGAACACTCTACGTTTCTTTCCGGACTTCAGCGCAGACACCACCAAGAAACGAAAGGCCTTTGCTGAAGCCAGAAAGCAGATAGAGGCATACGGGATTCAGACATTTCTCCTGTTCCCTGCTACACTGAAGATCACTCACAGTGGCAGGCAAATTCTGTGTCGATCACCGGCTGAAGCAAGGCAGTTCCTCATGGCTAACAACCTTACTCCCAGGGAGGCCGTTGGCTCTACACCGGGGGGAGAAAGAGAGGCTTTGGGGGTCGACCGAATACCCGAAGTGGACGGCGAGGTCTCTGCAGAACTCCAGATGGATACGCTAGAACAACCTACGCTCACTGCAAGTACTGATTGAAGAAGCCGTCTTGTGTAGCTAACTCTAATGAATCCATAGTTCTTTTGCGTTGGTGACATGATTTTGATAGCAGAGCCCTCTGGCTTCCTGTAATGTTAGCATATGTTTTTGTGTTGCGTGCATTAACATTCTCGTAATTTGAAAGGTATTGATGGACTTCTAGGTTGGTTAATGCAGTAGTTTGCTGCATGGATTTCTTTAAACCTTTACTCTGATCAAAGAGCTAGCAATATTTTGCTCTACTTTTCATTTATTCATGACACTGTAACGAGTGGGTTGGGTAGGGGGTTGCATCGCTGGGAAGAGCCACGACTCTGAAATTGTCTTTTTTTTTTTGCTAACCAAAGGGGCTTTTCTGACGAACTCCTTGCGGCTTGTAAAGTATTTGTATATAGTTAAGATTGCAGTTATTTGTATAGTTTTGCTGGCAGCTGTTAACTTTTCTCTTGTCTGGGTATGGAATTTGACTCATAGGGCGATTGTTAAGAAATATTGTTTCTCAATCCTGCGTCTCTTCTACCTAAGTAACCATGTCTAGTCTAAACTTTATATCCTGGAATGTGTGTGGCCTTAATACACCTGTAAAGCGAACCCGTTGCTTAGAGTTTCTGAACCGCAAAGCGATATCCATAGCATTTGTGCAAGAAACTCACTTGAAAGAGGAGGAGGATGTAAATCGCTTCCAAAACAAGAACTATAAGTTATTAGCGCAGTCCTGTGCTTCTAATAAATCCAAAGGCATACTGATATTGGCTAAGAGGTCTTTACATTTAACCATTGACTTAGTGGGAGGAGATGACCTTGGCCGTTTTGTCTATGCAGCAGTCACAGTAAATCATACCAAACTCCTGTTGACATCCATTTATGCCCCAAACAAACCTGATCAACAATTTTTTCACAATATCACAGACAAATTATTAGAATTCAGTGACCACAATACCATTATAGGGGGAGACTTTAATGCATCCATTAATTTAGGGTTGGATCGTTCATCTATTATACCTAACTCCTCTACCTCTATGTCTTCATCTTTGCTTAATAGCTTTATTACAGAATTGAATCTAACTGACCCATGGCGTGTGCATAATCCCCATGTGAAAGGATACACATTTTATTCTCCAAGACACAAATCATTCTCTAGAATTGATTATATTTTTGTTAGCGCACCCTTACTTCAGTGCATGTCCTCTATTGATATATTGCCTACGGTATCTTGATTTCAGACCACTCTTCCATTATCTGTAATATCACCCCTGTGTCCACACTTGTCAAATCCTGTAGATGGCGCTTTAATGATTCATTGCTATATGATGTGTCATTTTAAGATCAACTCAGAACTGGGCTTATGGAATTTCTGGAACATAACATGGACCATTGCCCAAACCCACAGGTGCTTTGGGAAGTTACAAAATGCTATATACAAGGGAACTGTATTACTTTTTCCTCAAATGCTAAGAGTCTTAAAAACAAACGCTTCACTGATCTGGAACAGGAAATAAAGTGTTTGGAACACCAGCAGACCCAGTCTTTCTCAGAAGAAGCTTGTCAGAGACTTTTGGCATTGAAATTAGAATACAGTGGTGCTTGAAAGTTTGTGAACCCTTTAGAATTTTCTATATTTCTGCATAAATATGACCCAAAACATCATCAGATTTTCACACAAGTCCTAAAAGTAGATCAAGAGAACCCAGTTAAACAAATGAGAGAGAAATATTATACTTGGTCATTTATTTATTGAGGAAAATGATCCAATATTACCTATCTGTGAGTTGCAAAAGTATGTGAACCTTTGCTTTCAGTATCTGGTGTGACCCCCTTGTGTAGCAATAACTGCAAATAAACGTTTCCGGTAACTGTTGATCAGTCCTGCACACCGGCTTGGAGGAATTTTAGCTTATTCCTCCATACAGAACAGCTTCAGCTCTGGGATGTTGGTGGGTTTCTTTACATGAACTGCTCACTTCAGGTCCTTCCACACCATTTCGATTGGATTAAGGTCAGGACTTTGACTCGGCCATTCCAAAACATTAACTTTATTCTTCTTTAACCATTCTTTGGTAGAATGACTTGTGTGCTTAGGGTCATTGTCTTGCTGCATGACCCACCTTCTCTTGAGATTCAGTTCATGGACAGATGTCCTGACATTTTCCTTTAGAATTCGCTGGTATAATTCAGAATGCATTGCTCCATCAATGATGGCAAGTCGTCCTGGCCCAGATGCAGCAAAACAGGCCCAAACCATGATGCTACCACCACCATGTTTCACAGATGGGATAAGGTTCTTAAGCTGGAATGTAGTGTTTTCCTTTATCCAAACATAACACTTCTCATTTCAACCAAAAGTTCTATTTTGGTCTCATCTGTCCACAAAACATTTTTCCAATAACCTGACTTGTCCACGTGATCTTTAGCAAACTGGAGATGAGCAGCAATGTTCTTTTTGGAGATCAGTGGTTTTCTCCTTGCAACCCTGCCATGAGCACCATTGTTGTTCAGTGTTCTCCTGATGGTGGACTCATGAACATTAACATTAGCCAATGTGAGAGAGGCCTTCAGTTGCTTAGAAGTTACCCTGGGGTCCTTTGTGACCTCGCTGACTATTACACACCTTGCTCTTGGAGTGAACTTTGTTGGTTGACCACTCCTGGGGAGGGTAACAATGGTCTTGAATTTCCTCTGTTTGTACACAATCTGTCTGTCTGTGGATTGGTGGAGTCCAAACTCTTTAGAGAGGGTTTTGTAACTTTTTCCAGCCTGATGAGCATCAACTATGCTTTTTCTGAGGTCCTCAGAAATCTCCTTTGTTCATGCCATGATACAC
This sequence comes from Neoarius graeffei, assembly GCF_027579695.1. Classification (NCBI taxonomy): domain Eukaryota; kingdom Metazoa; phylum Chordata; class Actinopteri; order Siluriformes; family Ariidae; genus Neoarius; species Neoarius graeffei. Next base: position 38,747,279 of record NC_083577.1, read on the forward strand.
TTCCACAAACATATGTTGTGAAGATCAGACTTTGATAGAACCCTGTTCTTTAAATAAAACAGGGTGCCCACTCACACCTGATTGTCATCCCATTGATTGAAAACACCTGACTCTAGTTTCACCTTCAAATTAACTGCTAATCCTAGAGGTTCACATACTTTTGCCACTCACAGATATGTAATATTGGATCATTTTCCTCAATAAATAAATGACCAAGTATAAGATTTTTGTCTCATTTGTTTAGCTGGGTTCTCTTTATCTACTTTTAGGACTTGTGTGAAAATCTGATGATGCTTTAGGTCATATTTATGCAGAAATATAGAAAATTCTAAAGGGTTCACAAACTTTCAAGCACCACTGTACAACCGTCTATCAATGTCCAAAGCTGAGTTTATTATTCACAAAACTAAACAGAAATATTATTTTCATTCAGACAGAACTAGTCATCTGCTTGCATTAAGGGTGAAAGAAACAGAGTCCAAAGCTAATATAGATTTAATACGAAACAGACGGTAAAATTCTCACCGATCCTAGTGCTATTAATAACACCTTTAAAGAATTTTATTCCACATTGTATTCTTCAGAGGTGGTCCTTGACATAGACTCATGCAAAACATTTTTAGAGAACCTTAACCTACCAGTCCTTTCAGCACAGGATAGAGAACTTCTAGAAGAGCCATTAACCCTGGAGGAATTTTATAAGGCAGCCAAGTCACTCAAAAAAGGTAAATCCCCAGGTCCTGATGGCATTCCCCCAGAATTATACTTGGCTGTCTGGGATGTGGTCGGGCCCCTAATACAGGACTCAATGATCTATGCAATCAAACATGGTACTCTTCATCGAGATCAAAACACAGCACTTATTATTCTGTTACAGAAGAAACATAAAGACCCATTAGATTGCTCTAGTTATCATCCTATCTCTTTAATTAATAGTGATGTAAAAATTCTAGCTAAGGTCTTGGTTTCCCGTGTCAAGCCCGTAATGGACAATCTGATTCACTTTGATCAAACTGGGTTTCTAACGCTACGTTCACACTGCAAGGCTTAATGCTCAATTCCGATATTTTTGTGAAATCCGATTTTTTTGTGAGGTCGTTCACATTAACAAATATATGCGACTTGTATGTGATCCTCAGTATGAACGAAAAGCGACCTAAAAGTGTTCCGCATGCGCATTGCAGGATACGACGACGTCACACGCAGTGAGCATGGCCAGTGTTTACGGAAGTAAAACTGCCCGGTTGTGGTATGACCCATCCAATCTAGCTTGAATAGCTGCATCCCCCCAAATGGAAATCAGCTCCCTAACCTCTGCGTCCTTCCATTGAGAAGATTCAGAACCTTCACAGCCCGAAGCGTCCCTCGCGTTGATGTCATGCGCAGGGGCGCAGATACGTTTTTTGAACTGGGAGGGACAAAAAACTGGGGGGGACAAAGCTGCCAGCAAACCAACCCCAACCCCGATATGCCTGTCAAACTTGTTGTTAGTAACCATAGCAACCAAGCTCGAGCTCGCAACCTGTGCAGTCTGCGCAGCTCAACCAACCAAATATCAGTCTTTGTTTTATGTGAGTTGTTGCAACTATGTATACACTGCTGTGCACCTCAATCAACCGAATGGTAATTAGTCTTTTGATTTTTCCGTGAGGTTTGCCTTATACAAAGAAAGACAGCATAGACGTTTTTTCCTCCCTATAAGTGGGGGGGACCGAACGAGGTGAATTTAAATCTGGGTGGGACGAGTCCCCCCCTCTATCTGCGCCCGTGATTATGCGCCATGTTGTTCTAACTTTTTTTGAGAGACCCGCCGCCTACTTCAGCGCAGAATAGTGACGTTTGTGGCTTGTTGATGACGTGTAAGTCGGATGAATGCGACCTGGCGGTTCAGACTGAAGTCGCATATGAAAAGAGCGGATAGGGATCAGAATTAGGACCACATATCCAAACGGCCTGGGTCGGATTTGAAAAAATCGGATCTGTGTCGTTCATATTGTCAATAAAAGATCGGATACAGGTCACATATGGGCGAAAAGATCGGATTTGAGTCACTTCAGCCTGCAGTGTGAACGTAGCCTTAGAGGGCGGCTAGCCTCAGATAACATGTGGCGCCTGCTACACATTATTGAACATGCTCATACATATCCTGACACCTGTGCAGCCTTCTCTCTTGATGCACTCAATGCTTTTGATAGACTTGAATGGGACTACCTATGGGTTGTATTGATTCACTTTGGTTTTGGTCCTAAATTTATAAATATCATTCAGACCCTTTACAAACATCCTACAGCTTCTATCTCAACAGGTACTTCCCAGTCTCTACCCTTTCCATTACAGAGAGGCTGTCGCCAAGGCTGTCCTCTATCACCCCTCCTCTTTGCTCTCTCATTGGAACCCTTAGCCCAGGCCATTAGGCAAAGCCCAGTAATCTCCCCAGTTACATTATTTGGCTCTCAACATCACATATCATTGTATGCGGACGACATAATTTTGTACTTGTCAGACTTAAACATATCTATACCAAAGGTGTTACAGTTGTTCAACCAATTTAGCAATATGTCAGGATACAAGATAAATTGGGATAAGTCATCTTTGATGGCCCTTAATACCATTTCTCAACACATCATCCTCCCTAGGAACATTGCATTCACTAAATCATTCACATATCTTGGAATTAAAATAACAGATTCTCTGTCAAGGATCATTCATATTAATTTTAGCGAAATTGGTCAGAAATTAAAACTTGATCTACAAAGATGGACTAATCCTAAAATCTCAATGCAAGCCAGAATCAGTACAGTAAAGATGAATGTCTTACCTAGACTTAACTTTTTATCTTTTATGAGCCCATGCATACCACCTCCAAAATATTTTGAAGATTTGAATTCAGCAGTATCCAATTTTATCTGGAATGGGAGGCAACCCAGGATACGTTTTTCAGTTTTGCAATGCACAAAATCAGAAGGGGGGCTTGCCCTCCCTAATTTTAAGCTCTATTACTGGGCATTTCAGATCAGGGCTATGAGCACCTGGACAGACACTGAAAGTGTAGTGCCATGGAGAAGTATAGAATCAGCTATAGTGTACCCCCACAGACTCCAAGATTTGCCTTTCACAGGGATAGGGAAGCATAAACCCAACCCTAAATTTGGTAGTATTGTTTCGTCAACCTTAACTGCATGATATAGTGCTGAAAAAACAACAGGCCTTTCAAAGAAATTCTTTCAACAATCTCCTCTATGGTATAATTCCTGCTTCCTATCAGATCATAAACCTTTTGCTTATCCTCTGTGGTCATCCAGGGTTTTTTTCACCTTTTCTAATATATTTGATGCAAATGGTTTGCGCACATTCCAGGATATCCAAAATGAATACAGTCTACCTGGCTTCTCATTCTTCTTATACCTCAGGTTACGATCTGCAATGAAAGCCTATGGCGTCCCATGGAATTTTGCTTTATGTAACCACCCAATGTTTAGCTGGATTGATCCTGTTAAGTCTTCTAGGGGTGTAGTCACAATAATTTACAATAATTTACTCATTAGTATTCAAAAGCCTCTACAGATTCTATCAAAATGGGATGTAGAACTTTCCTGGTTAGGATTCCACCCGGATTGGGAAACAGTGTGGTCAAACCTTTGCCTTACTTCTAAAAACCTTAGCCATGTACTGTACTTATTCATTTTAAGACTATCCATCGTTTCTATTATACACCCTACAAATGATATCTCATGAAACTTGTTCCCCATCCATACTGCAGTATCTGTAACACAGGAACTACTGGTACATTTCTACACATGTTCTGGGACTGTCCAATGATACAAAGTTTCTGGATGTTTGTCATTCATACGTTATATGATCTTACAGGTCTACACTTTGACTTGAACCCTTGCTTACTTTTACTTAATGATGACTCAGTGTACCAGTTCTCGCTGTGTGATAAAAGGGTGTTAATGGCAGGGTTCACCGCTGCTAAAAAAAAACTATATTACATCAATGGATACACCCAGATACCAATCTTAGACAATTCTGGATAGTCTCTTTCCATTATATTGTTTGTTTAGAGGGTACAACTGCAAAAATTAACAAGGCAAAGGAAACCACTGTGAACACATGGATGAACATAGCTGCTAAAGAGCTTCTGTGAATAGTTTTGTCTGGGTTTGCTGCCAGCATGAGTTCTGTGTTGTGTTCTGTGTTTTTATATTATTTTATAATTGTATATGTGTGTGTATGTATGTGTGTATATTTTTTTCTTTTTTTTATTATTTGTATTTCTTGTTACTTTCATTTATGCTCCATCCTTATAGTATCTGTACATCTGTCTTTGATGTGCCCTTTTTGAAAACTATAATAAAAAGATAATCAGAACTTATGGCCTGCTGGAAGCCTCAGGTCACGAAGACCATTTTTCATGGACCATTCAGACTCATCTGATGATGAATGTAATGAGGACATTTAATGTCTCTCTCTACACATGTTCACACACACACACACACACACACACACACACACACACACACACACACACACACAATTAATAGATAATACATAATATACATAATAATACTTGATAATACACATAATACTTGCATATCAAAACATCAAATGTTTTTCAATGATAAATGTTTTGAATTGGACTTTTAATATTAGAATCAGTTCAGTTGTACTGAATGTTATTTTTCATATTATATGATATTTCATATTGTAAGGGGCTTGAATTTGAGTTCAATAAACAGAATACTCTGTTTATATTTTTGTCTCAACTGGTTGCATGTTTTCATATCGGGAGCTATCTTAACAGCACTGAATACTTGAGTGCTACTGTAGAGATACATTATACACTGCCATTCATAATTAAATCTAGATCTTCCGAACTTTAACATATCATGGTGAAGAAAAAACTGCGATTTCCTGGCAACAAAATTGTGGCTAGTGAAAAGGCTGAATGGTTAGTGACTCGGGAAAACCACTAGCCACAGTGGCCGGTGAGCAAAAAAGTTAATGTAAAGCCCTGATGTGCATGTGTGTGTTCACTGCTTCAGATGGGTTAAATGCAGAGAGGAAATTTCACAAGTGTGTGCTGAATAAAGTTGTGCTTTCTTTCTTTCTTTCTTTCTTTCTTTCTTTCTTTCTTTCTTTCTTTCAGACGTGTCACATGGAATGTAGGAACAATGCGACTGTGTGGTGGGAGCTCTAGTCTGTAGGAGACCTCGTTGATGCGACGTAGCCCCTTGTATGGCCTGATGTAGTGTGCCTGAAGTTTTTTTTTGCTTGAATTGGGTTCCCTTAGGTCATGTGTGGACACCTATACTCTGTCGCCTGGTGAAAATTCTGGATTGTTACCTCGGTGTTTGCCGGCATACTCCTTGTACTTGGCATTCACTGTCTCAATGCGCTAGTGAATCTCTTCCCATACTGCTTGGCTTCTGGAGAACCAGTCCTCCTCTGGTTCTCCAGAAAAGGAAAACTCCAAGAAAAGGAAAGTATTTTATTTTATTTATTTATTTTTTAAAGCAAAGTTCAGTTGCACCACTCCTCCTGGAGTGAGCCGAGGGTTGTTGGTAAAACCCGGGATGGAACGGGACATGACATATCGCTCGGGCAGTGACCTCCCCGCGGTTGTTGCTAAAGCCGGTGACGTCCCATTCCATCCCAGGTTTTAGTAACTGCCTGAGCCGAGCAGTAATGGTGGAGTACTCAGGATGGACAAAATTCAGAACTTGAAAGATAGGCATGGGATGTCAACTCTTTGCTGAAAATCATCCAGTAATCAGTTGGGAAAAGGAAAGTAATGAAGAAAAAAGTAATTTTGACTCACCAATCAGTTCTGCTTTAGCACTGAATGGCCATGTGTGGCTAGTGGAGTTTGTGTGCAGATACCGTGGACTAATCTTTAGGAGGAAAACATATTATAATCAAGTATCTTGACAAATAAGTCTGCTATAAAGATGAATAAATATTGCAATATTTGCCAAGCATCCAGATTTACAATGCCATGAAAGATAAATTAAGAAGAAGAAGCCTTTTTTTGTCACACATAAAGTGTCTTGCAAAAGTTTTAATCCCCCTTTGTGTTTGTCCTTAAAGCAGATACACAGAACCATGGCTTCACTTTCGTTTATAAATGCCATGAGACCTCAAGAATGGCACAGGAATAGTTTTAAGCGTAAACAATAAATCTAATATAGTAATTTTTACGATTAAAGTGATTCATGTAGGTAGCAGTCTGAGTGAATGACCTTGACGTCTGCAACGTCACAGCAGGAAGTCTATTGGTCTCATCGCCATTTCCGCTATACTAAAACACAGAGCTAACTGCAACTCCGATCCTCCATTTTGAGCTAATTTATCGCCATGCCACATAGATGTGTTGCTGGCCGGTGCAGCGACACGACAGAAGGTGGATTTACGTTGCATTCATGGCCCAAGAATGTTCAAACCGCAAAGATTTGGACGCATTTGGCGAGAAGTTCACGGGCACATTCGGTGGTCTCTCCTCTGCACATTTTACTGAAGACTCATACGAGACCTCTGATCTGTTGAGGAGTGTTGGCTATAAGCCCGTACTGAAAGAGGGTGCAGTACCGACAATTAAAGAAAACTACAAAAAAGGAAAGTATTTATTTATTTATTTTAAAGGAAAGTAAGTTCAGTTGCACCAGTTCTCCTGAAAAGTGAGCCGAGGGTTGTTGGTAAAACCCGGGACGTGACATATTGCTCGGGCAGTGACCTCCCCGCGGTTGTTGCTAAAACCGGTGACATCCCATCCCGGGTTTTAGTAATCGCCTGAGCCGAGCAGTAATGGCAGAGTACTCAGTATGGAGAAAATGGAGAGTGGAGCAGCTGTCTGATTTCTCCGGTGGATATTGCTGCCATCTCGCCCTTACATGGAAGAAGCGAATGAATGGAGAACTGAATGAACTGAAAGTCAGATTGTTTTAAAACAATCGGCCACAAGATCGGCCTTCAAGAAGCGAGAACACAGATGGGTAAGCTCCGACTCTCATTTGGATAAAAAAACACACAAAAACAACACGTTGTTTACCTGCATTTAGATTAATACATGTAACTTGTATTGTGTGTTTAAGTTCCCAGTATAAGATTATTTAATTTGCTTCAGAATGTGGTTGTCTCAGTTCATCTGATTTATTTACTTAGCCTTTTATGTTTTATCAGTGAAAATGCATGCATGTTGCATAAGTTATAACGCCTATCATGTTTTAATGAGAGTCAACCCACAATCAATGAAGTCAAATCAGTCTTAGTTGAGCAAGTCGGTAACGGTATTTTTTACTTTCACCATAAATTTTTATTGATATGACTTTGGTCTATAGCTGTAAAAGGCCTCAGCCTTAAAACCGGTTACCGCAGTGAAGTCACGGACTCAGGGCTGGCTGGCTCAGTGGGGCAACTCAAATGCCAACTTTGCGGTTGATTTTAACTCTCAAAAATATATTTTTTTATTCCCATTTATGCAGCATACAAGAGTCAAGGATGGAGATACTATCCACTCAGAAATTTATTTTAAAAAAAGGTTCTGCGTATCTGCTTTAATATCCCGGACTAATATTAATTATTGGTTAATGTGATTAGTATTACTATTATTAGTAGTATTAACTAGCATTAAACCTAGTTGAGATTAATTGCTATTGGACAGCAACCATTTAATTTTTAATGGGCCGAACTAGGTCTGCTGGTAATATTATAATACAGCAATAAATCTAAATTTTAGATCTTTACAGTTAGGTTGCTGTACATCAATCAGCCTAACGTTATTGGTCTATATTCGTCCCATGATCTCATTTTAGGTGGTGTTGAGTTACAGATCGATTATCCATAACCGCTTATCCTTGCCTATCCCATCCTGTGCATGGGATAGGCAAGCTGGAGCCTATCCCAGCTGACTATGGGCGAGAAGAGGGGTACACCCTGGACAAGTTGCCATATTATCGCAGGGTTGACACATAGAGACAAACAAGCATTCACACTCACATTCACACCTACAGTCAATTTAGAGCCACCAATTAGCCTAACCTGCATGTCTTTGGACTGTGGGGGAAACCGGAGCACCCGGAGGAAACCCATGCAGACACAGGGAGAACATGCAAACTCCACACAGAAAGGCCCCCATCGGCCACTGGAATTGAACCTAGAATCTTCTTGCTGTGAGGTGACAGTGCAAACCACTATACCACCGTGCCGCCCAAGTTACAGATCTATTATCTAATATTTTTGCGCTAATATTAATTACATCTAACAATCCCAATGCACCAAGTTATCAGTGATCTGTGCAAAATACAGACAAATGATCAAAGCTTAATTTATTCACTTTGCTATTGGTGTCCTTATACAGTGGTGCTTGAAAGTTTGTGAACCCTTTAGAATTTTCTACATTTCTGCATAAATATGACCTAAAACATCATCAGATTTTCACACAAGTCCTAAAAGTAGATAAAAAGAACCCAGTTAAACAAATGAGACAAAAATATTATACTTGGTCATGTATTTATTGAGGAAAATGATCCAATATTACATATCTGTAAGTGGGAAAAGTATGCGAACCTCGAGGATTAGCAGTTAATTTGAAGGTGAAATTAAAGTCAGATGTTTTCAATCAATGGGATGATGATCAGGTGTGAGTGGGCACCCTGTATTATTTAAAGAACAGGGATCTATCAAAGTCTGATCTTCACAACAGATGTTTGTGGAAGTGTATCATGGCATGAACAAAGGAGATTTCTGAGGACCTCAGAAAAAGCATTACTGATGCTCATCAGGCTGGAAAAGGTTACAAAACCATCTCTAAAGAGTTTGGACTCCACCAATCCACAGTCAGAAAGATTGTGTACAAATGGAGGAAATTCAAGACCATTGTTACCCTCCCCAGGAATGGTCGACCAACAAAGATCACTCCAAGAGCAAGGCATGTAATAGTCGGCAAGGTCATAAAAGGCCCCAGGGCAAATTCTAAGCAACTGAAGGCCTCTCTCCCATTGGCTAATGTTAATGTTCATGAGTCCACCATCAGGAGAACACTGAACAACAATGGTGTGCATGGCAGGGTTGCAAGGAGAAAGCCACTGCTCTCCAAAAAGAACATTGCTGCTGGTCTGCAGTTTGCTCAAGATCATGTGGACAAGCCAGAAGGTTATTGGAAAAATGTTTTGTGGATGGATGAGACCAAAATAGAACTTTTTGGTTTCAATGAGAAGTGTTATGTTTAGAGAAAGGAAAACACTGCATTCTGGCATAAGAACCTTATCCCATCTGTGAAACATGGTGATGGTAGTATCATGATTTGGGCCTATTTTGTGGCATCTGGGCCAGAACGGCTTGCCATCATTGATGGAACAATGAATTCTGAATTATACCAGCAAATTCTAAAGGAAAATGTCAGGACATTTGTCCATGAACTGAATCTCAAGGGAAAGTAGGTCATGCAGCAAGACAACGACCCTAAGCATACAAGTCGTTCTACCAAAGAATGGTTAAAGAAGAATAAAGTTAATGTTTTGGAATGGCCAAGTCAAAGTCCTGACCTTAATCCAATCGAAATGTTGTGGAAGGACCTGAAGCGAGCAGTTCATGTGAGGAAACCCACCAACATCCCAGAGTTGAAGCTGTTCTGTACAGAGGAATGGGCTGAAATTCCTCCAAGCCGGTGTGCAGGACTGATCTGCAGTTACCAGAAACGTTTAGTTGCAGTTATTGCTGCACAAGGGGGTCACACCAGATACTGAAAGCAAAGGTTCACATACTTTTGCCACTCACAGATGTATAATATTGGATCATTTTCCTCAATAAATAAATGACCAAGTATAATATTTTTGTCTTATTTGTTTAACTGGGTTCTCTTTATCTACATTTAGGACTTGTGTGAAAATCTGATGATGTTTTAGGTCATATTTATGCAGAAATATAGAAAATCCTAAAGGATTCACAAACTTTCAAGCACCACTGTAAATCTATTAGCTCTTTAATTCAACAAGGACATTAAGGAGTGTGTGTGTGTGGGGGGGGGATCCATGAGAAAACTAAGGGAATGTAGTTTTTCCAATTGACCAATACAGCCCCATATGTCAGTCATACTGTACATGCTTCAATACACAAATATCACAGTTTTGATTTGAAAAATATGCAACAATAGTATCATTGGTTCTGTTTCATATAGAAAAAAATACATGGATGAAATGTACTCTAATAGAGACATTCAACTTAGCTTTACTCCACCAAAATTTGCCTTTCAAAATGCAGGAAATGGCGTTTTAGAGGGTTAAAAATCCCAAACTTTCGAGGGGGGGGTCATGCCCCTGGACCCCCCTAAATTTGGTGTGCCTTTGGCGCACAACACGTCACCCCCCCATCCAAAACTTCCTGCCGCCACCTCTGAACATGGACACAACAACATAAGAATAAAGCTGCTTTTACTTTTTTTTTTGTACGCAAGTATCGGATTGGAAACTGCTTTACAACAAACATTTGGAGGTGATTTGGAAAATTTCCCTTTGTTTATTTCATAATTTGCACAAAGTTTAATGAATTCACCAACAAACTCAAGCCTTATTGACTTTATTGCTCACTGACATAGTAGTTCATGTTGTATTTAATAAGACAAATCCAGACAAATCCTTGCAAAACAACCTTAGAAGCTTACATTTGTAAAACCCCAATTCCAAAAAAGTTGGGACATTGTGTTCAGCATAAATAAAAACAGAATGCGATGATTTGCATATAATGGAAACTCTATATGTTATTGAAAATAGTACAAAGACAACATATCAGTTGAAACTGAGAAATTTTATATATATATATATATATATATATATATATATATATATATATATATATAAAATTAGCATATTATATATGTCAGCAACATGCTTCAGAAACGTTGGGACAGGACCAACAAAGGACTGAAAAAGTTGCATAAAGCTAAAAAAAACAAACAAACCCAAATTTTGTTAATTGTCAACAGGTCAGTAACATGGTTGGGTAAAAAAAAAAAAAAGAGCATCCCAGAGAGGCTGAGTCTGTCAGAATTAACTAGATAGAACTCGACGCCAACGGCGTCGATGGGGATGCCTCCGCCTGGTAGACTACACGCCTTATTAAGTTGTGATTTGGGGATGGACATTTGACCTCACAGTAATCTTGACCTGGTGAAATTACTTGTATTAGCCTTGGAGATACTGTGTTCACAAGGTTTTCGGACAGACATTTGACCTCACAGTGACCTTGACCTGAGACCTTTTGATCTCCAAATCTAATCAGTTTATGTTTGTCCCAAAGCGCACAAATGGTGAAAGTTTGGTGAAATTCCTTTCATTCGCCTTTGAGATATCGCGTTCACAAAGTTTCAGGACGGCCGCACGCACAGACGGACGGACACACGGACAGACGGACAACCCGAAAACATAATGCCTCCTGCACCTTACGGTGGCATATAAATGGGGAGGGGCAAACAGTGCAACAATTTAAGAATAACATTCCTCAATGTAAAATTGCAAAGAACTTGGGGATCACATCATCTATGTTACAGAATATCATTAAAAGATTCAGAGAATCTGGAGAAATTTCTGTACGCAAGAGACAAGGCTGAAAACTGACATTGGATGCCTGTGATCTTCAGGCCCTCAGGTGACAATGCATTAAAAGCAGACACATGCCTGGAGTGGAAATCACTGTATGGGCTCAGGAACACTTCAGAAAACCATTGTCTGTGAAAACAGTTCATTACTGCATCCACAAATGCAAGTTAAAACCATATATAAATAATATCCAGAAACACTGCCACCTTCTCTGGGCCTGAGCTCTTTTATGATAGAGTGAGGCAAAGTGGAAAATTGTCCCAAGGTCTGACGAATCAAAAGTAGAAATTATTTTTAGAAATCATGGACACCGGGGCGGCATGGCAGTGTAGTGGTTAGCGCTGTTACCTCACAGCAAGAAGGTCCAGGTTCGAGCCCCATGGCCGGCAAGGGCCTTTCTGTGTGGAGTTTGCATGTCCTCCCTGTGTCCGCGTGGGTTTCCTCTGGGTGCTCCAGTTTCCCCCACAGTCCAAAGACATGCAGGTTAAGTTAACTGGCGACTCTAAATTGACCGCAGGTGTGAATGTGAGTGGGAATGGTTGTCTGTGTCTATGTGTCAGCCCTGTGATGACCTGGCGACTTGTCCAGGGTGTACCCCGCCTTTTGCCCGTAGTCAGCTGGGATAGGCTCCAGCTTGCCTGCGACCCTGTTGAACAGGATAAAGCGGCTACAGATAATGAGATGAGATGAGAAATCATGGACACCACGTCCTCCAGGCTAAAGTTAGAAGAACCATCCAGCTTGTTATCAGTGCACAGTTCAAAAGCCAGCATCAAAATATTTTTCAGTGAAGGCCTTCCTTCTTTCAGCAAGACAATTCCAAACCGCTTTCTGCACATATTAAAACTGCATGGCTCCATAGTAAAAGAGTCCGAGTGCTAAACTGGCCTGCCTGCAGTCGAGACCTGTCTCCCATTTAAAACATTTATTGCATTATGAAGTGCAAAATACAACAAAGGAAACCCTGAACTTTTGCGCACCTAAAATTGTATATGGGGCAAGAATGGGACAACATCTCTTTTTCAAAACTACAGCAGTTGGTCTCCTCAGTTCCCAAACGTTTACAGAGTGGTGTTAAAGTAGAGGTGATGTGACACAGTGGTAAACATGCCCCATCCCGACTTTTCTGAAACCTGTTGCTGACATCAAATTCAAAATGAGCATATATTTTTCAAAAAACAATAAAATTTCTCATGTAAAACATATGCACAAGAGAGTTATCCCTAATGTTGTAGAATATACACATCAATGACATTTATAAATACAGTCCCTAACCTAGGTGATTATATATATCACACACCACCTGTTTCCTTGGAAATATTTATAGATTGTAAATTAAAATATTACAAAGATGATCATCAACAAAATGCCTAAATTTGTATTTCTTTTGGTTCTATTGATTGTCTCGATATCTAGTACATGTATATATCAGTTAAGAGTTCATAAATGCACCCATATGATGTTGTTTTTTTTTTTAAGTACAAAATACAAATCACCAAGTCAAGGAAAGGGTTTATAAAAAAAAATTGGATAGTTGATTTTGAAATATAACATAGGCTATGCCTTTGTCTAACTTCATTATCTAAAAATATTGATTAAAATATGCAAAGAAATATGTGCTTGTATTCTGCAGAATTCTATAAATGTTTATGCAGGAAATGAGTATGTGCTTGTACTAACCACTACTGGGATCTTAACTTTTATTTCACATTTCAGTGTAAAAGTCTCCTTTGAGGATCATCGATGCATTATTTGATCTAAACTCTAGGTCATTAACTACAAAAGGCTGCTTTTCCTTTCAAACTTTGTAGAACTCTGCTTTCATTTACATTCCTCCTGAATTGAGAAATCTGTACATTTCCTCATTTTCTCCTGTGGTGTTGGTGCCTTATTGATATAATTGTATATTTCATGACTGATGATTTTCTTTCTTAGCAAAGTATCTGCCATTTCCATCACTGATGAAACTCTCTATATGAGCATGTCTCTGTGTTCGTCTACAAATTCAGCACCTAAAATAGTGATAAACATTAAATTACAGCACGTACTGCATGACTCTTTCAACAGAATTCATCAAAGGTTCATCATAAATAAATTTAATTTGATGACTTTAAAATCCATATTTTTAATACAAATGTCAGTGAAACCTTAACTGGAAATTATTTATATTTTTCAAAATATTTTTTTCAAAATATTTAAACGTAATTAAAAATATACAGTGCATAAGAAGGTTGCAGGGTCAGAACTTATTTCATGTGTTTGTTTAGTAAATAGTGGTCAATGAATAAAAAAATTAATTGAATGTTGCAATACACACTTTGCTCTATTGGGAAAGAGTTTATGAAGCTGAAAAATACATGATGCCAATTTCAGTCAGAAAGTCTTACCTTAATCTATTCTGACTGGAACTGCTTCTTGACTATCAGCTGAGGAAATAAGACAAAAAACAAGATTCAGTGCTACAATACTATAATGTAACCTTAAATAATATGATAGTAATGTCAACCTAGAACTATAAGAAAACAAAAATGAAAATCTTAGCTACCTGTAAGAAAGACCTGATGAGGCTCCCACACCTCCTGGCCAATTTCATCCAAAATACTCAATGTGAGGTCTTCAGCTTTGGGATCAAGTATCACTTCAAATGTGGGGTGATAGTTGGGACCAAAATCACAGCTAAATGTCTGCACCTAAGAAAACCAAAGATTGCTGAATACACTATTTCAGTGTGTCAAGAAATCTTATTTCTCCACAAATAAACGTGGAGTTTACCTTTGGATGGGATTCATAAGGCTCACAGAGTGGTCTGTATTTTTCACCAGGGGTCAGTTGACATATGGAGCTACACTTAATGAATGTGTCACCCTCATGTTGATTCTGCACCTTCATGGACAGGAAAAATATTTCATTGAATGGAATTTTTAAAATGAACTAAAATTTAACTTGAACCCATAAAAGCAAATATCACTGATAGTTTGGTGGAATTTATGTTCATCACAAAGACATTTTCTGAAAATCCAAAAATTATAAAATTGAAATGATAAATCTACAAATTGAAGCAGAATACCTCTTTAAGTGGCACATTTCCTGGCAACAGGTAAATGTGTAGTTTTCTCCCAATTTCCATTTTTTGGTAGAAGAGAAGGACTTGGGCACTGATGGGAGTTTCCTGGAAGATCCATTTTTTGAGCAGGCCAAAGAGGGACAGATTTTGGACTTCTATGATCACATGTGCATTTGTCACTTTCAGGGGCTGAATGTCCTCCACATTACCCTCACTGAAATGTGCCACAGCCAATGCAATCTGATTTTTATCTGGAACATATGCAGTGCTGCAAGGAGCTGAAAGGGAAGATCCAAAAGTCGGTAAACATAATCAAACATCTTTATGCAAGTTATTTTTCCAATTATTATGAAACATAGTGTCATACAGCGATGAGCAACAACATTCTGACCACTGACAGACAAAGTGAATCGTGTTGATTAGCTCATAATAACTGCACAAGATCTGGGATATATGAGACAATAACCAAACAGTCTGTCCTCATGGTCGACGTGTTGAATACGAGAGAAATGGTAAGGTGTAAAGACTTGAGCGGCTTTGATAGTGGTCACATCCTCTATCAGAGAGGTCAGACCCTCTCCAAAATGACAAGGTTTGTGGGGTACATCTAGTCAGCAAGTAAATATCTATCGACAGTGGTCTGAGTAGGAACAAGGCATGAACCAACAAAAGAAGGTCATTCCATTTTCTTTGACATCATGTGGATGGCATGGGAATGTGTGAGCTGTTTTCTTGGGGAAGTGATGGCACGAGTATGCACTGTGCGAAAAAGACAAGCTGGTGTTGGTGTGATGCTCTGGGCAATGTTCTGCTAGGAAAACCTGGGTCCAGGCATTCATGTGGATGTCAAGTTGAGAAATGCCACTTAACTAAACATTGTTCTGGAACAGGTAAAGTACACCACTTCATGGCAATGGTATTTTGCGGATGGCAGTGGCCTCTCTCAGCAGGATAACGCACATTGCACACATTGCTCAGGAATAGTTTGAGTACCATGCCAAAGAGTTCAAGGTGTTGCCCTGGCCACCAAATTCCCAAGACCTCGATCCGATTCAGCATCAATGGGAAATGCTGGAATACCAAGTCTGATCTGCAGCAGCTCCAACATGCAGAGGACGAACAGCATATTAAGCATATTAGTGGTCATCATGTTTTGTTTCCTCTCTCTCTCATTATATATATATATATATATATATATATATATATATATATATATACACACACACACACGCTCAGTGGCCACTTTATTAGGAACACCCACACTGTGCAAAAGTCTTAGGTACCGATTTTTTTTAATGCAAACTTTGTTATAGATTTCTATTTTAGGATTTCTACATTATCGAATCAGTACAAAAACATTTTAGAGTTCCAAACATTCGTTTCCCAGCACAATTTAAAAGTCACAGAAAAAAATGTTTGTATCTGAGCAGCATATTACCCAAGAGACCACTTTTCAGATGAAAAAAGAAAACACAATGAAGGTGATTGGGTTTTGCTGCCAAATGAAGAAGCGAGTGTGGCAGTCAAAGTGTCCTAAAGAACTCTGGCTGGTTCTACAAGATGCTCAGTAAAACCTACAGCTCATTTCCTTATCAAACTGCACTCATTGTACTTGAGACTACTTTTTTAAAGCAAAGGGTCATCTCACACCAAATATTGACTTTGTTTAATTTATTACGGCTTACTGCTGTTTATAGTAATTTTTAAATGTCCAAACACCATGATAATACAGGGACAGACTAACATGGTGAGACATGACAAGACCAAGTAGATAAACAGACTAAGAAACAGATGACATAGGAAGACATGATGAGACATGAAGAGAATCAACCATACAGACTGATAAACATACATACAGACAGATCAACATGACAGGATCAAGCATTGCTTATAATGGGTTGTAAGAAAGTTAAAGGGGATGTATATGTGTTGATGTAGGAGGTTTGATAGAAAATAAAATGAAGAAAAGAAGGTTTTGGAGAGGGTTTATAATTTTTTTTTTTTTGTGTGTGTGTGTGTGTGTGTGTGTGTGTGTGTGTGTGTGTGTGTGTGTGTGTGAGCGAGGAATTAGTTAACAGGCAAGTCTAATGAGATGATAAAGATATCCCAAATGTTTGCAAAGTGTGAGGGTTGGTGCTGGAATGTAATATAATTGTTCCATGGATACGTATTCTTTGAGGAAGTTTCACCATTGTGTGATGTATAATGTATTTCCAGTTTAGGAGCATAGTTTTCTTGCCGATTATGAAGTCGAGAAATATAGGTTTTGAATTTTGGATTGGTGGATTTTTTTTTATGGAGAGATGTCCAAGAAGACAGAGGGGTGGAGATATTGGAATACTGCAGCTGATCATAAAGACATATGTTATTTACCAGCTGGGAGGTCCGTATCGTGAAATACCGTGACCAAGGTCTTGAAAGTACTGACCGAGGCCCTCTGGGCCGAGGTCACGGTATTTCACCATACGGACCGACCTTAAGCTGGTAAATAATATATTTTTTTCTTTACCAAATTCTAACAGAAAACGAGAGTGCCTGAAAGGGAAAACCGAGCCAAGGAGAGCTGCCATTTTGAATCCTCATTCACGGCTGTAATGCAAATTGCTTTCTCCTCGGTATACAAGTGCACTTCCATGGCAGGAAAAAAACTACATTTTGCTGCATATGTACAGTGGTGCTTGAAAGTTTGCGAACCCTTTAGAATTTTCTATATTTCTGCATAAATATGACCTAAAACATCATCAGATTTTCACAAATTCTAAAAGAAAACGAGAGCACCCGAAAGGGAAAACCAAGCCGAGGCGAGCCGCCATTTTTAATCCAATAACTGCAACTAAACGTTTCCGGTAACTGTTGATCAGTCCTGCACACCGGCTTGGAGCAATTTTAGCCCGTTCCTCCGTTCAGAACAGCTTCAACTCTGGGATGTTGGTGGGTTTCCTCACATGAACTGCTCGCTTCAGGTCCTTCCACAACATTTCGATTGGATTAATGTCAGGACATTGATTTGGCCATTCCAAAACATTAACTTTATTCTTCTTTCACCATTATTTGGTAGAACGACTTGTGTGCTTAGGGTCGTTGTCTTGCTGCATGACTCACCTTCTCTTGAGATTCAGTTCATGGACAGATGTCCTGACATTTTCCTTTAGAATTTGCTGGTATAATTCAGAATTCATTGTTCTATCAATGATAACAAGCCGTTCTGGCCCAGATACAGCAAAACAGGCCCAAACCATGATGCTACCACCACCATGTTTCACAGATGGGATAAGATTCTTATGCTGGAATGCCGTGCTTTCCTTTCTCCAAACATAACGCTTCTCATTTAAACCAAAATGTTCTATTTTGGTCTCATCCGTCCACAAAACATTTTTCCAGTAGCCTTCTGGCTTGTCCATGTGATCTTTAGCAAACTGCAGACAAGCAGCAATGTTCTTTTTGGAGAGCAGTGGCTTTCTCCTTACAACCCTGCCATGCACACCACTGTTGTTCAGTGTTCTCCTGATGGTGGACTCACGAACATTAACATTAGCCAGTGTGAGAGAGGCCTTCAGTTGCTTAGAAGTTACCCTGGGGCCCTTTGTGACCTTGCCGACTATTACATGCCTTGCTCTTGGAGTAATCTTTGTTGGTCAACCACTCCTGGGGAGGGTAACAGTGGTCTTGAATTTCCTGCATTTGTACACAGTCTGTCTGACTGTGGATTGGTGGAGTCCAAAGTCTTTATAGATGGTTCTGTAACTTTTCCATCCTGATGAGCATCAACAACGCTTTTTCTGAGGTCCTCAGAAATCTCCTTTGTTCGACCCATGATACACTTCCACAGACATGTGTTGTGAAGATTAGACTTTGATAGATCCCTGTTCTTTAAATAAAACAGGGTGCCCACTCCCACCCGATTGTCATCTCATTGATTGAAAACACCTGACTCTAATTTCACCTTCAAATGAACTGCTAATCCTAGAGGTTCACATACTTTTGCCACTCACAGATATGTAATATTGGATCATTTTCCTCAATAAATAAATGACCAAGTATAATATTTTTGTCTCATTTGTTTAACTGGGTTCTCTTTATCTACTTTTAGGACTTGTGTGAAAATCTGATGATGTTTTTAGGTCATATTTACGCAGAAATATAGAAAATTCTAAAGGGTTCACAAACTTTCAAGCACCACTGTGGTCCCCTATTTATATAAAATTGAGTCATTCAGGATTCAGCCATGTTTTTGCTCGGCGTTAGCAAGTTAGAGGTTTTTAGCTTTCTCCTGAAATGTTTTATTTTATTTCTTCTTCCTCAGGGTAGTAAAACTCGCTTTCGCTGTGAAGACTGTCGTTATCACTATCTATGCTGTAAAATTAATGCTATTCTCCTGAGAAATGCTGGCAGAAATATATAAGGTTTTTGATAATCTTATAAATAAATCTTGTAAAAAAAGATAAATGTTAACAACAAATGCTACTATGTTTTAGTTGTTGTGAACGAGCGAGTCGCCAGAGGTCCATAACCGTGGTCCGTAACTGGGGTCCGTGCCGTAGGATACGGACCCTTTCGCCAGCCATTCAGAGCACAGGATTTGATGGAAACCGCACCACGAAAAAAAATAAATTATGTTAATTACTTCTTGACAGAAATGTTGAGTGGGTGGGCAGAGCCAGGTGAAGTGGACATAATTATCTGGGGTTTAATATACAGTGTGAGCATGTCTCAGAGTCTATCAGTCCCATCATACACATCTTGTGGTGGGTGATATGTGCTCTGTGGATTACCTTGTACTGTATAAGGTGAAGGATAGTATTGTTAGTCATTGTGATGGTGTTCCTGCAGATTTGAGTCCAGAATTCAGGATTGGGAGTAAATGATAAGTCTTTTTCTTAAGCTTTGATTGGTATGGAAATTGTTGAGTCGACTGTGAATATTATTTTATAAAATTTTGAAATTATTTTCTTTTGGTTGGCTATTTTGTTAATTTCTTCTACTAGTGGGGATGGGCGTAAACTGTTATTTGATATACGGTACTGATTTTTGATTTTAGAACAGACTTTAGAGTTGGAGGTACTGAAGACATTCTTCTTTCCTGATATTGTATTTTTGGACTAAATGTTCCATCCATCCATTATCTGTAACCACTTATCCAAAGTATGGTTGCGGGCAAGCTGAAGCCTATCCCAGCTGACTATGGGCGAGAGGCAGGATACACCCTGGACAAGTCACCAGGTCATCGCAGGGCTGACACACAGAGACAAACAACAATTCACACTTACATTCACACCTACAGTCAATTTAGAGCCACCAATTAGCCGAACCTGTATGTCTTTGGACTGTGGGCGAAACCAGATCACCCAGAGGAAACCCATGCAGACATAGGGAGAACATACAAACTCCACACAGAAAGGCCCCCATCGGCCACTGGGCTTGAACCCAGAACCTTCTTGCTGTGATGGGGTAATAAAATTATATACAATTTGTCTTTAGTTTTATTTTTCTTCAAAATGTTAACTTATTAAACTAAACTAACATATACTATTCCCATAAAAGTATAAGTTTGTTTTTGCCATCTGTGTATTTTAATGACTGTTTTGCAGCCCCCTTCATTATGAGTAATGTGGATATTTTCCTTCGCTTGTTTAAAGTGATACTGACATGAACAGGTCTCTTCGGTGTCATTTTATAGATGTTAACACAAACTTTCAATTTTCAATGTAATTGCAAGGCGTGGAGATGAAAACTCAACAAAATAAAACATTTAAATGTTGTGGCAGCGGGGGCGTGGTCAAGCGGCAGTCTGTGACCGGAGGGTGGAGTCAGGGAAGGTAAGTGGCAGAATCACTGCACCTGAGGTTAATTAATGTGTTTGTGTGTCTTCCCCAGTGACCGCGCCCTATTTAAGGAGAGAGAGCGAGAGCAGAGGGAGCTCTCTCCCCAACCAGACGACTGGAGTGTGTGCATGCGTGTGTGGCTGAGAGAGTGAAATTGACACTGAAAAGTGAAAATAAAAGAGTGAACTCAGTTCTGGCCTGCTGTCCCTCTGTGCTCCACCCACCCATACGAACTGCTACAGTGGTGCTGAAACCTGGAACTTGGAGCGCAGAAGCAGAACAGCCCCATGGAGTCCTCCCCTTTCGCCGACCGCCGGCTGGCCTACGCGGACCTTCGCCAGGCTGTCCTCCAGCATGTGGGGCGCACCCCCAAGCAACAATGGCAGCGCTTCCGCGCTTTGCGCTTGGAGGAAGTCGGCTGGCTGTTCGCGTTTGGCCAGCAACTCTGGGACGCCTGCAGGCGGTGGTTGAGGGCCGACAACCGCGACACCGAGGGAATCATCGACCAGGTGGTAGTGGAGCAGTTCATTGCACGCCTACCAGCCGGAACTGCAGAGTGGGTCCAGTGCCACTGCCCAGCATCGCTGGATCAGGCAATCGAACTGGCGGAGGACCATTTGGCGGCTGTCCTGACAGCAGGACAGCAGACAACCTCTTCTCTCCTCTCCTCTCTCTCTCTCCCTCTCCTCCTGTGTCTCATCCTCGCCCCGTTCCCCCACCCCGGAGGCAGGGGCCGGTGCCACCCCAGCCGGCCTGCCGCACCCGCGGTGCCCTCCCGTTTTTCCCTTCTGTGTCTGTCTCTCCCCCCCCCTCAGGTGAGTGAGCCCCAGAGCACCAGTGCGGAGAGGAAGCCCGGGCTGGTTTGCTGGCACTGCGGGGAGCCGGGCCACCTCCAACAGCAGTGCTCGGTAATGGAGGTGGGCGTGGTGGTTCGGATCCCTGACGCGCCAGGAGCCACCCTCGATCAGGCCGGAGCATATCACATACCGGTGAGTGTCCAAGGGGATACATATCAGGCGTTGGTGGATTCTGGTTGTAATCAGACCTCAATCCACCAAAACCTGGTGCAAGACGAGGCATTGGGGGGAGCACAATTGGTGGTGTTGTGTGTGCATGGGGATGTTCACAACTACCCTTTAGTGTCGGTCCACATTTTTTTTCCAGAGGAAAAATTTATAGTGAAGGCGGCGGTTAATCCTCGCCTTACCCACTCTATAATTTTGGGGATGGATTGGCTGGGATTTGGGGAATTAATGAGTCATCTAGTGAAGAGTGGGTCCTGCCGTAGTTTAATAAGGGGAGGTCCCGGTGTCGCGTTGGCGGGAGCAGCTGTCACAGAGCCGTCTACATCATCTCCGCGTCAGAGTGAGGAGCCACCGGCTCCTCCTCTCTCTATTGGGGAATCACTCGCGGATTTTCCACTAGAGCAGTCACGAGACGAGACTCTGCGGCATGCATTTGACCAAGTGAGAGTAATCAATGGTCAAATGCTCCAGCCAAATGCCACCCCATCCTTCCCCTACTTCGCAATTATGAAGGATAGATTATACCGAGTGATGCAGGACACTCAGACTAAAGAGCAAGTCACGCAGCTTTTGATTCCGAAGAGCCGCCGGGAATTGGTATTCCAGGCGGCTCACTTTAATCCCATGGCTGGACACTGAGGGCAGGATAAAACACTAGCCCGAATAATGGCCCAGTTCTATTGGCCAGGGATTCGCGGCAATGTCCGTAGGTGGTGTACGGCATGCCGTGAATGCCAGTTAGTAAATCCAGCGGCCATTCCAAAAGCGTCTTTGCGCCCTCTCCCATTAATCGAGACCCCGTTCGAAAGAATTGGGATGGATCTCGTCGGGCCATTAGATCGTCAACACGAGGGTACCGCTTTATATTAGTTCTGGTGGACTATGCAACGCGATACCCAGAAGTGGTGCCTCTTCGCAATATCTCAACACACAGTATTGCGGAAGTGCTCTTCCGTGTTATCTCCCGAGTTGGAATCCCGAAAGAGATTCTGACTGACCAAGGCACCTCGTTTATGTCATGTACACTGAATGAGCTGTATGGGTTGTTGGGTATTAAGCCGATCTACACCAGCGTGTATCACCCACAAACGGACGGTTTAGTTGAACGGATCAATCGCACCCTCAAGACCATAATTAAAAAATTCGTAAGTGAGGACGCACGTAATTGGGATAAGTGGCTCGAACCCTTGTTGTTTTCAGTGCGAGAGGTCCCCCAAGCCTCCACGGGGTTCTCCCCGTTTGAAGTGTTAAATGGGCATAAGCCGTGGCATTCTAGATGTGCTGCGGGAAAATTGGGAGGAGGGACCTTCACCAAGTAAAAATGAAACCCAATACGTTATTGACCTGCGCACAAAACTCCACACACTCACCCACCTAACCCAGGAGAATTTGCGGCAGGCCCAAGAACGACAAACCCGCCTGTACGACAACGGTACGTGCCTTAGGGAGTTCGCACCGGGAGATAAAGTACTCATACTGTTGCCCACATCGAGCTCCAAATTAGTCGCCAAGTGGCAAGGACCCTTTGAGGTCACACGGCGAGTCGGGAACGTTGACTATGAGGTGAGGCGAACGGACAGGGGTGGGGCGCTACAGATTTACCACCTCAATCTGCTCAAACTCTGGAACGAGGAGGTCCCCATGGCGTTGGTGTTGGTGGTTCCGGAGAAGGCGGAGCTGGGGCTGGAGGTTCAAAAGGGAACATTGGCATCACGTACCTCTCCGGTCCCCTGTGGAGACCACCTCTCCCCGACCCAACTTGCAGAGGTTGCCCAGTTGCAGACCGAGTTTTCGGACGTGTTCTCACCCCTGCCCGGCCGCACCAACCTCATAGAGCACCACATTGAGACACCCCAGGGGTGGTAGTGTGTAGCCGCCCTTACAGGCTACCCGAACACAAGAAAAAAGTGGTTCGGGAAGAACTCGAGGCCATGCTCGAAATGGGCATTGTCGAGGAGTCCCACAGTGACTGGAGCAGCCCGGTGGTCTTGGTTCCCAAGGCCGACGGGTCGGGCCGGTTCTATGTAGACTATAGAAAAGTCAACGCGGTGTCTAAATTTGACACATACCCAATGCCTCGTATTGATGAGTTGCTCGATCGACTAGGCACGGCTCGCTTTTATTCGACACTGGATTTAACAAAGGGTTATTGGCAGATCCCCTTGACTCCATTATCTCGAGAAAAAACAGTCTTTTCCACACTGTTCGGCTTACACCAGTTTGTCACACTTCCTTTTGGGCTGTTTGGGGCGCCCGCTACGTTTCAGTGGCTGATGGATAGGGTCCTCCGCCCCCACACCACCTATGCGGCCGCCTACCTCGACGACATCATTATCTTTAGTAATGACTGGCCGAGGCACCTCCAACATCTGAGGGCCGTCCTTAGGTCGCTGAGGCGAGCGGGTCTCGCAGCCAACCCGAAGAAGTGTGCGATTGGGCGGGTGGAAGTATGGTATCTGGGCTTCCACTTGGGCAATGGGCAGGTGCGTCCCCAAATTAACAAGACAGCAGCAATTGCGGCCTGCCCGAGGCCCAAGACCAAAAAGGGGGTGAGACAGTTCCTGAGGCTGGATGGCTATTATCGTAGGTTTATACCTAATCATTCGGACGTCACCAGCCCGCTGACTGATCTGACTAAAAAGGGGGCACCAGAGCCGGTCCAGTGGACGGAACAATGCCAGCGGGCTTTTTCGGAGGTAAATGCTGCACTGTGCGGGGGGCCACTTTTACACTCCCCTGACTTTTCTCTCCCCTTTATGTTACAGACGGATGCGTCGGACAGAGGGCTGGGGGTGGTTTTGTCCCAGGAGGTGGAGGGGGAGGACCGCCCAGTGTTGTATATCAGTAGGAAGCTGTCGGTGCGTGAGGGGCGCTACAGCACCATTGAAAAGGAGTGCCTAGCGATCAAGTGGGCGGTCCTCGCCCTCCATTACTACCTGCTGGGACGCCCTTTCACCCTCTGTTCGGACTACGTGCCCCTCCAGTGGCTCCACTGCATGAAGGATGCCAACGCGCGGATCACCCGTTGGTATCTGGCACTCCAACCCTTCAACTTCAAGGTGATCCACAGGCTGGGGGCGCAGATGCTCGTGGCGGACTTCCTCTCCTGTCAAGGGGGGGGGGGGGGAGTTGGCTGCAGGCCAGATGGCCGCCCGGCCTGAGTTGGGCGGTGGGGCATGTGGCAGCGGGGGTGTGGTCAAACTTCGGTCTGTGACCGGAGGGTGGAGTCAGGGAAGGTAAGTGGCAGAATCACTGCACCTGAGGTTAATTAATGTGTTTGTGTCTCTTCCCCAGGGACCGCACCCTATTTAAGGAGAGAGAGCGAGAGCAGAGGGAGCTCTCTCCCCAACCAGATGACTGGAGTGTGTGCATGCGTGTATGGCTGAGAGAGTGAAACTGACACTGAAAAGTGAAAATAAAAGAGTTTTGTGAACTCAGTTCTGGCCTGCCATCCCTCTGTGCCCCACCCACCCATACGAACTGCTACAAATGTCTCACCAAAAAGTGATGCGTGGAATTCCTTTCCCTTCCACCGAGAATGGCCTAAGCCGGAAATGACGTAGATCGGTGAACCCCTGCCTGGAAGGCACACCGACAGAACTTATCTGAGGCATTTTACCTTAAAATTTCAAACAGATTCAATTCACCTTAAAATCTGCTCTCTGTTAAAGGATGCCCTAAGACAATGGTTTTCAAAGTGGGGGCGCTAGGGGGGCCTCAGAAAGTTGGAGGGATGATAACAAAAAATTGCGGAAAAATATATATGTAGCTTTCCCTAGGTGTGGGTGGAGCACAGAGGACGGCAGGACAGAGATCAGGTTCAACAAACAGTTTTATTGTTCCACTTTTCAGGGGACACAATAGGATTTACGCAGACACACGCGCGCGCACACACACATCAGGTGTCTGGTTCGGGAGAGATCTCCTCTGCTCTCGCTCTCCCTCCCTAAATAGGGCGCGGTCCCTGGGAAGACACACAAACACAGGTTAATTGCTCTCAGGTGAAGTGAATCTGCCACTTACCTTCCCCGACTCCGCCCTCCTGTCACAGACCGGTGCTCGACCACGCCCCCGCTGCCACATACCCCCACCGCCCGACTCAGGCCGGGCAGCCGTCCGGCCCGCAGCCGACTCCCCCCCCCCCCTTGACGGGAGAGGAAGTCCGCCACGACCATCTGCGCCCCCGGCCTGTGGACCACCTTGAAATTAAAGGGTTGGAGCGCCAGATACCAACGGGTGATCCGCGCGTTGGCATCTTTCATGTGGTGGAGCCACTGGAGGGGCGCGTGGTCCGAACAGAGGGTGAAAGAGCGCCCCAGCAGGTAGTACCGGAGGGCGAGGACCGCCCATTTGATCGCCAGGCACTCCTTCTCAATCGTGCTGTAGCGCCCCTCACGCACTGACAGCTTCCGGCTGATGTATAGGACCGGGCGATCCTCCCCCTCCACCCGCTGGGACAAAACGGCCCCCAGCCCTCTGTCCGACGCATCCGTCTGTAACATAAAAGGGAGAGAGAAGTCAGGGGAGTGTAAAAGTGGCCCCCCACACAGTGCAGCCTTTACCTCAGAGAAAGCCCGCTGGCACTGCTCCGTCCACTGGACCGGATCTGGCGCCCCCTTTTTAGTGAGGTCAGTCAGCGGGCTGGTGACGTCCGAATAATTAGGTATAAACCTACGATAGTAGCCAGCCAGCCCCAGGAACTGTCTCACCCCCTTTTTGGTCTTGGGCCTTGGGCAGGCCGCAATTGCTGCTGTCTAATTAATTTGGGGACGCACCTGCCCGTTGCCCAAGTGGAAGCCCAGATACCGTACTTCCACCCGCCCAATCGCACACTTCTTTGGGTTGGCCGTGAGTCCCGCCCGTCTCAGCGACCTAAGGACGGCCCTCAGGTGTTGCAGGTGCCGCTGCCAGTCGTTACTATAAACGATAATGTCGTCCAGGTAGGCGGCCGCATAGGTGGCGTGGGGCCGGAGGACCCAGTCCATCAGCCGCTGAAACGTAGCGGGCGCCCCAAACAGCCCAAACGGAAGTGTGACGAACTGGTGTAAGCCGAACGGTGTGGAAAAGGCCGTTTTCTCCCGGGATAATGGAGTCAAGGGGATCTGCCAATATCCCTTCGTTAAATCCAGTGTCGAGTAAAAGCGAGCCGTGCCTAGTCGATCGAGCAGCTCATCAATACGAGGCATTGGGTACGCGTCGAATTTAGACACCGCGTTGACTTTTCTATAGTCCACACAGAACCGGACCGAGCCGTCGGCCTTGGGAACCAAGACCACCGGGCTGCTCCAGTCGCTGTGGGACTCCTCGACGATGCCCATTTCGAGCATGGCCTGAAGTTCTTCCCGAACCACCTTTTTTTTGTGTTCGGGTAGTCTATAAGGGCGGCTACGCACTACCACCCCCGGGGGTGTCTCTATGTGGTGTTCTATGAGGTTAGTGCGACCGGGCAGGGGCGAGAACACATCCGAAAACTCGGCCTGCAACTGGGTGACCTCCGTGAGTTGGGTCGGGGAGAGGTGGTCTCCACAGGGGACCGGAGAGGTACGTGATGCCAAATTCCCCTTTTGAACCTCCGGCCCCAGCTCCGCCTTCTCTGGAACTACCGACACCAACGCCACGGGGACCTCCTCGTTCCAGAGTTTGAGCAGATTGAGGTGGTAAATCTGTAGCGCCCCACCCCTGTCTGTTCGCCTCACCTCATAGTCGACATCCCCGACTCGCCGTGTGACCTCAAAGGGTCCTTGCCACTTGGCGATTAATTTGGAGCTCGACGTGGGCAAGAGTACGAGTACTTTATCTCCCGGTGTGAACTCTCTAAGGCGCGTACCCTTGTTGTACAGGCGGGCTTGCCGTTCCTGGGCCTGCCGCAAATTCTCCTGAGTTAGGTGGGTGAGCGTGTGGAGTTTTGCGCGCAGGTCCATAACGTACTGAATTTCATTCTTACTTTGTGAAGGTCCCTCCTCCCAATTTTCCCGCAGCACGTCTAGGATGCCACGCGGCTTACGCCCATATAATAATTCGAACGGGGAGAACCCCGTGGAGGCTTGAGGGACCTCTCGCACTGAGAACAGCAAGGGTTCGAGCCACTTATCCCAATTACGTGCGTCCTCACTTACGAATTTTGTAATGATATTTTTGAGGGTGCGGTTGAACCGTTCTACTAAACCGTCCGTTTGTGGGTGATATACACTGGTGCGGATCGGCTTAATCCCCAATAACCCATACAGTTCGCGTAGTGTTCGTGACATAAACGTAGTGCCTTGATCAGTCAGAATCTCTTTCGGGATTCCAACTCGGGAGATGACGCGGAAGAGTGCCTCTGCAATACTGCGTGCTGAGATATTGCGCAGAGGCACGGCTTCCGGGTATCGCGTTGCATAGTCCACTAGAACTAATATAAAGCGGTACCCTCGTGCTGACCGATCTAATGGCCCGACGAGATCCATCCCAATTCTTTCAAACGGGGTCTCGATTAACGGTAGAGGGCGCAATGGCGCTTTTGGAATGGCCGCTGGATTTACTAACTGGCATTCGCGGCATGCCGTACACCACCTACGGACATCGCCGCGAATCCCCGGCCAATAGAATCGGGCCATTATTCGGGCTAGTGTTTTATCCTGCCCTAAGTGTCCAGCCATGGGATTAAAGTGAGCCGCCTGGAATACCAATTCCCGGCGGCTCTTTGGAATCAAAAGCTGCGTGACTCGCTCTTTAGTTTGAGTGTCCTGCGTCACTCGGTATAACCTATCCTTCATAATCGCGAAGTAGGGGAAGGACGGGGTGGCGTTCGGCTGGAGCGTTTGACCATCGATTACTCTCACTTGGTCAAACGCATGCCGCAGAGTCTCGTCTCGCGACTGCTCTAATGGGAAATCCGCGAGGGATTCCCCAATAGAGAGAGGAGGAGCCGGTGGCTCCTCACCCTGACACGGAGATGACGTAGACGGCTCCGCGACAGCTGCTCCCGCCAAAACGACACCGGGACCTCCCCCTGTCAACTGGCAGGACCCACTCTCTACTAGGCGCGTCATTAAACCCCGAAATCCCGGCCAATCAGTCCCCAAAATTAACGAGTGGGTAAGGCGAGGATTAACCGCCGCCTTCACTATAAATTTTTCCCCTCTGAAAATAATATGGACCGACACCAAAGGGTAGCTGTGAACATCCCCGTGCACACACAAAACCTTCACCCCTTGTGCTCCCCCCAATGCCTCGTTTTGAACCAGGCTTTGGCGAATTGAGGTCTGATTACAACCAGAATCCACCAACGCCTGATATGTAGCCCCTTGGATACTCACCGGTATGCGATACGCTCCGGCCCGATCGAGGGCGGCCTCTGGCGCGTCGGGGATCCGAACCACCGCGCCCACTTCCATTGCTGTGCACTGCTGTTGAAGGTGGTCCGGTTCCCCGCAGCGCCAGCAAACCGGCCCGGGCTTCCCCTCTGCACCGGTGCTCTGGGGCTCACTCACCTGAGGTGGGGGAGAGACAGACACAGAAGGGAGAAACGGGAGGGCACCGCGGGTGCGGCGGGCCGGCAGGGGTGGTGCCGGCCCCCGCCTCCGCGGTGGGGGAATGGGGCGAGGACGGGACACAGAAGGAGGGGAGAGAGAGAGAGAAAGAGAAGAGGAGAGAAGAGATGTCGACATCCGCTGTCCTGCCGCCGAGACAGCCGCCAGATGATCCTCCGCCAGCTCGACTGCCTGATCCAGCGACGCCGGGCGGTGGCACTGGACCCACTCCGCGGCTCCTGCTGGTAAGCGGGCGATGAACTGTTCCAGTACCACCTGATCGACGATTCCCTCGGCGTCGCGA
Organism: Neoarius graeffei; assembly: GCF_027579695.1. NCBI lineage: Eukaryota > Metazoa > Chordata > Actinopteri > Siluriformes > Ariidae > Neoarius > Neoarius graeffei. The sequence goes on from NC_083577.1 coordinate 38,776,596, forward strand.
TCTTCGGCCCTCAGCCACCGCCAGCAGGCGTCCCGGAGCTGCTGGCCGAACGCGAACGGGCTGCCGACTTCCTCCATCCGCAGCGCGCGGAAGCGCTGGCGCTGCTGCTCCGGCGTGCGCCCCACGCGCTGAAGAACAGCCCGGCGAAGGTCGGCGTAGGCCAGCCGGCGATCGGCGGGGAGCTGTAGTGCAGCCAGCTGCGCCTCTCCCGTCAGGAGGGGGAGGAGGCGCGCCGCGCGCTGCTCCATCGGCCACCCCGAGGCTTCAGCGACCTGCTCGAATAACGTGAAGAAAGCCTCGGGGTCATCCTGCGGGCCCATCTTAGTTAAGGTGAGGGGAGACGGGCCCGCGGCCGGAGCGCTGGTGGGCCCCGCCGACGCGAGGAGACGCCGGAACGCCTTGCGATCTTCTTGCTGGGCCAGCACCAGGGCATCGAAGCGCTGCTCTTGTTCCTTTCGGAGTGTGACGAGCGCCTGGTGCTGGCTTTGCTGAGCCGTGGCGAGGGCGTGGACCAGGTCGGTGAACGGGGAGGATTCCATGGGGCTGCTGGGTTGGTGCTCCATATCCCGGGTTTCAGCACCACTGTAGCTTTCCCTAGGTGTGGGTGGAGCACAGAGGACGGCAGGACAGAGATCAGGTTCAACAAACAGTTTTATTGTTCCACTTTTCAGGGGACACAATAGGGTTTACGCAGACACACGCGCGCGCACACACACATCAGGTGTCTGGTTCGGGACAGATCTCCTCTGCTCTCGCTCTCCCTCCCTAAATAGGGCGCGGTCCCTGGGAAGACACACAAACACAGGTTAATTGCTCTCAGGTGAAGTGAATCTGCCACTTACCTTCCCCGACTCCGCCCTCCTGTCACAGACCGGTGCTCGACCACGCCCCCGCTGCCACAATATACTTTTTAAAAATAATTATTATTAAATATATTGTAATTAGTTTTTTAATCATTATTATAAAATATAATTATTAACTAGAGACGACAATTCCCCTGCGGGAAACCGTGAGAGTGATGCAGTGCGCGTAGCAGCCGCTATCGCAGGCTATGAGGCGACGATGCTCTCAGCCTGTGTGTGTTTGAGAGAGAGAGCAGCCCCTCCCCTCTCTGCTCCCTGAGTGGAGCTTGTCGCCTTGGTAACGGTGCTCAGGTGCAGGGCAGAGACACAATATGACAAGCAAAGAGTGCTTTTTCTCAGAGTTCCCTCTCCTCGAACAACGGGGATTTACACGGAAACGAAAGGAGCTATTCACAAAATTCTTTCACAGTGAGCGCTACAAGGCTCTCATGAACACATTGATGTATTTTTTTTTGTCCCTAGTGTAAAAAATGTGGACACTAGAGCGAATTGAAAACAAGTGACATTTCTGATTTTGTAGTAAAAGCGCTGTCAGGATTATAATGGGAGTCAATCGAAACGTTGTTTGCCATGCTCATCTCTCCGATTGCCTGTGATGTTGCGGTTTGCGCCATTTATCAAGCTGCTTTGCTCCTCAAACTAGCGTATTGCTAGCGCAAAATGGACAGGTTTTTGAAGAAGAGACCGAAGGAACAAACCAACAGCCCTGCTGTGGAGGACACTGCTGCGAAAAAAACTAAAGTCCTGGCCAACTAAAATCCGAAAATATGAGGCAGCATACATCAAGTATGGCTTTACAGCCATACAGAAAAATGGCCATGATTGCCCGAAATGCGTCCTCTGTCTGGAGACCCTGTCAAACGAGTGCTTAAAATCTTCGAAACTTCAGTGTCACTTGGTACAAAAACATCCGACAGATGCCGAAAAAACAGTAGATTTCTTCAGACGCAAAGAAGAGCATTTGGTCAGGCAATCTGCTGCGTTCACCCAGCAAGCTACTGTCCCCGAGCGGGCCCTGAAGGCATCATTTTTAGCCTCGTACCACATTGCTCGTGCTAAAAAACCTCACTCAATTGGAGAAGATTTGATTTTACCAGCCACCAAAGACATTGTCCGAGAATTGCTTGGTGAGGATGCTGCCAAAAAAAAAATCGATGCTGTCCCACTCTCTGATAACACCGTGAGCCGATGGATTGGTGACATGGCTCAAGACGTATCTGCTCAGCTGTTGGAGCAGGTGAGAGCCAGCGAATACTTCGCACTTCAGCTGGATGAGAGCACAGATTTATCCAATGAGGCCCAACTGCTTGTGTACATCAGATTTATTTCACAGGAAAGATTTGTGGAGGAAATACTATTTTGTAAAGCACTTGAAAGAAGAACTACTGGGAAAGACATTTTTCAAGTTTTGGATGATTACATCGAGTCTAACGGATTGGACTGGACCCATTGTGTGGGGGTGTGTTTGGACGGAGCCGCGGCAATGACCGGGAAGATCAGTGGAGTGACCGCTCTCATTAAGCAGAAGACCCCGCATGTAGTGGCCACACACTGCATGGTCCATCGCGAGGCACTGGTCGCAAAAAGGATGGATAACGAGTTGAATCAGGTACTACAGGAGGTTATACAGTTTATTGTTCAGTGCAAAAATATTTGTGTTGAAAACATGTTAGTTAATAATATTCTTATGCTAAACAAATGTAACCATTATTGACTATTGAATAAAAGTAAGAGAAAACATTCTAAAAGTTGATGTTTCTTTACAAATTTTGTAGCATTGTCTGTGGGTTTGCAAAGGGGGTCCCCGGCCAGAAGCTAATGCTGTTTGGAGGGCCTTGGCATGGAAACGTTTGGGAACCCCTGCCCTAAGAAGAACATAGTTTTTGGAATTTTGAAAAAACGGCGATTTTAGTAAAAATCAATAACGGCAATTGTACGCTGACCCCCACCTCTACCTTACATTGTAGCACAAAATAGAAAGGGTCTACATGGTCCTAATTGGTACTGTTAGAACCAGAAAAAGTTGTAGTTTTAGAGCAACGTAGTTTTGGAAGTGAACCCTAACAAATTCCTGGCTGCTGTGCGCTCGCTACACACAATGCATATGGTGCAACGCGTCACCCACTTCTGCTGGCTCCAGCACTGAAAGTGAAAGTTCCTACTTCATGAGGTGAGTGACTGCTACTCAGATCTTGGCAAGCTGACAAGTGGACATGGTGAAGGGATGACTGTAACAGACCACCTGTTTTTGTTTACCTTAATAACTACCAATACCAGCTGTTGTAAGAATCTTTTACTGGTGTAATTGTTAGTATAATAGTAATTCCTGTCAATAAGTTATAACTCAGACCAAGACAAAATAATTGTTTTTGTTCCACTTCAGCAATTGCCTACTGAATCCCACCTCCCAAAAGCACAGTGTGGCACAGAGATATGTCACTTAGACAATTGTAGTGGAAAGTAGTCAGAAAGTAGAAGAAAGAAAGCCAGTGTACCAGAACAGGGGTGGGTTTCCTGAAAGCCTCTTAAGGCCAAGAGTGTCTTTAATTACCTCCTGAGATCCACCATCAAGCTAACATGGTTTTCCCGAACAATATCATAGCCCAAGTAGTCCTTTAGTTTGCTCTGAATTTATGAGAGACCCGAACCACTTGTTCAAAACAAAAAACGACTCCCTCACAGCCGAATACACAGAATGTGCATGCGCCTCCGAGGGACTCTCACAGTCAGTGGGGGAAACTGGTTTTGAATCTGCTGCTGGTGTTCAATGATTTTTCTTGTACATTGCAAGGACATCGAGTTAATAGTCCCCAAGCATAACTACCTCAGCATAACTACTTGTTTATCGCAATGCATTATGGGGGATAGCCAGGGTCGGTAGTTGAGCAATATTATGGATGTTAGATTGTCTTCCCTGACAGAGCAATTTTGCCATGCTCTGTCATGGAAAACAATAAAATTGGTGATTTAAAGAGGTGGATAACATGTCAAGGGTTTACAGCAGGAAAATCTGAATCCAAATCAAGCTTGGTGAGAAGGTAAGATATAAGTGAAAAGAATTCATACAACCTAGAGATTGACCAAGTCTACCACACTCTACAACAACAGCATCAAATCTCAGAATGTCTTATCGAAACATTTATAAACGAGTGATTAGTTAAATAAAACTTGATATCAGGAAACATTAAAAAAAAAATCTTTGGAAACCCGCTGATCTGCCGTGTCATGTTCAGTATAAATGTATTTGCTTCAATAAATGCCGCTAGTGAGGTACACTGAACATTATTCATACCCAAAAGAGAATACTTCTTGGTTTAGGAGTTTATCGGTCAGACAGGCTCGTTCAGCTGAGTGCTTCGGCACGTTGAGAGGCAAAGGCCGACAAATGCTTCTTCATTTTACAGGCTTTGGAATATCACTAGTTTCAGATGATGAACAGTGTTGATTGTTATAATCATCTATAACCGAAGGCCCCTGGGCTCGAACCCAGAACTTTCTAGCTGTAAGGCAACATTAAATTTCCTTGAAATTTGGTGTGGCAGCGGGGGCGTGGTCAAGGGTCAGTCTGTGAATGGAGGGCGGAGTCAGGGAAGGTAAGTGGCGGAATCACTGCACCTGACGGGAATTAACCTGTGTTTGTGTGTCTTCCCCAGTGACCGCGCCCTATAAGAGGAGAAGGAGAGCGGAGGAAGGGAGCTTCTCCCCAACCTGGATATTTGTGTGCGTATATTTAGTGTGAAGCTGAAAAGCTGTAATAAAAGACACTGTTGTGAACTCAGTTCTGGCCTGCTGTGGTTCTGTGCTCCACCCACCTAGAACGCTTGTTACAGTGGTGCCGAAAACCAGGACGGAGCGCAGGAGAGAACAGCCCCATGGAGTCCTCCCCCTTCAAGGACCTGATCCATGCCCTCGCCACGGCCCAACAGAGCCAGCACCAGGCGCTGGTTGCCCTCTGGAAAGAACAGGAGCAAAGGTTCGAGGCCCTGGTGCTGGAGCAGCAGGAAGATCGCCAGGCGTTCCGGCACCTACTCGCGTCAGCGGGGTCCACCACCTCCACCACCGCGGGCCCTCCCCACCTCACCCTAATGAAGATGGGCCCGCACGATGACCCCGAGGCCTTCCTCGCTCTCTTTGAGCAGGCAGCAGAGGCGTAGGGTTGGCCGGTGGAACGGCGCGCGGCACGCCTCCTCCCCCTGCTCATGGGCGAGGCGCAGCTGGCTGTGCTACAGCTCACCGCCAACAGCTGGCTGGTCTATGCGGACCTCCACAGGGCCATCCTCTAGCGTGTGGGTCGCACTCCGGAGCAGCAGCGGCAGCGCTTCCGTGCGCTGTGCCTGGAGGAGGTCGGCCAGCCATTCACGTTTGGCCAGCAACTCCGGGACGCCTGCCACTGCTGGCTGAGGGCCGACAACCGCGACGCCGAGGGAATCATCGATCTGGTGGCGCTGGAGCAGTTCATCGCTCGACTTCCGAAAAGAACTGCAGAGTGGGTCCAGTGCCATCGCCCGGCGTCGCTGGATCAGGCCATTGAGCTGGCGGAGGACTAGATGGCAGCCTTCCCAATGGCAGGACAGCGTGTGTCTTCTTCTCCCCTCCCCTCTTTCTCTGTCCCCCCTTCTGTTCCTTGCCCTCTCCCCATTCCCCCACCGCGGAGTCGAGGGCTGGCTCCACCCCAGCCGGCCCGCCGCACCCACGGGGTCCTACCGTTTCCTACTTCCGTGTCTGTGTCTTCCCCCCTCAGGTGAGTGATATCCGGAACACTGGTGCAGAGAGAGAGCCTGGGCCGGTGTGCTGGCGCTGCGGGGAGCCGGGGCACCTCCAGCATCAGTGCTCGGCGATGGAGGTGGGCGCGGTGGTCTGGATCCCCTACACGCCAGGAACCGCCCTTGATCGGGCCAGAGCGTATCGCATACTGGTGAGTATCCAAGGGGATACGTATCAAGCTTTGGTGGACTTCGGCTGTAATCAGACCTCAATCCATCAAAGCCTGGTGCAAAATGAGGCATTGGGAAGAGCACAGATGGTGAAGGTATTGTGTGTGCACGGGGATGTTCACAACTACCTTTTAGTGTCGGTCCACATTCTGTTTCGAGGGGAGGAATTTAGAGTAAAGGCAGCGGTTAATACTCGCCTTACCCACTCTATAATTTTGGGGACTGATTGGCCAGGATTTCAGGATTTAATGACGCACTTAGTGAAGAGTAGGTCCTGCCGTAGTTCAGCGGGGGGAGGCCCCGGTGTGGCATTGGCGGGAGCAGCTGTCACAGAGCCATCTACATCATCACCGCGTCAGAGTGAGGAGCAGCAGGCTCCTCCTCCCTCTCTCTGGGAATCCCTCGCGGATTTTCCGTTACAGCAATCGCGAGACGAGTCTCTGCGGCATGCGTTTGACCAAGTGAGAGTAATCGATGGTCAAACGCTCCAGCCAAACGCCACCCCGTCCTTCCCCTATTTTTCCATTATTAAGGATAGGTTGTACCGAGTGACGCAGGACACTCAGACTAAAGAACAAATAACCCAACTTTTCATACCAAAGAGCCGCCGGGAATTGGTATTCCAGGTGGCTCACTTTAATCCCATGGCTGGACACTTAGGGCAGGATAAGACACTAGCCCGAATAATGGCCCAGTTCTATTGGCCAGGGATTCGCGGCGATGTCCGTAGGTGGTGTACGGCATGCCGCGAATGCCAATTATTAAATCCAGCGGCCATTCCAAAAGCGCCTTTGTGCCCTCTACCATTAATCGAGATCCCGTTCGAAAGAATTGGGATGGATCTTGTCGGGCCATGAGATCGGTCTACACAAGGGTATCGCTTTATTTTATTTCTGGTGGACTATGCAACGCGATATCCGGAAGCAGTGCCGCTTCACAATATCTCCGCACGTAGTATTGCGGAAGCACTCTTCCACGTCATCTCCCGAGTCGGAATCCCCAAAGAGATTCTGACTGATCAGGGCACTACATTTATGTCACACACTGCGCGAACTGTATGGGTTATTGGGAATCAAGCCGATCCGCACCAGCGTTTATCACCCACAAACGGACAGCTTAGTCGAACGGTTTAATCGCACTCTCAAAAACATAATTAAAAAATTTGTAAGCAAGGACGCATGTAACTGGGATAAATGGCTCCAGCCCCTGCTTTTAGCAGTGCGAGAGATCCCACAAGCCTCCATGGGGTTCTCCCCGTTCTAATTATTATATGGGTGTAAGCCGCGTGGCATCCTAGATGTGCTGCGGGAAAATTGGGAGGAAGGACCTTCCCCGAGCAAAAACGAAATTCAATATGTTATTGACCTACGCGCAAAACTCCACACACTCACACACCTAACCCAGGAGAATTTGCGGCAGGCTGAAGAACATCAAGTCTGCCTGTACAACAGGGGCACGCGCCTTAGGGAATTCACACCAGGAGACAAAGTACTCGTGTTATTGCCCACGTCGAGCTCTAAATTAATCGCCAGGTGGCAAGGACCCTTTGAGGTCACATGGCGAGTCGGGGATGTCGACTATGAGGTGAGGCGAATGGACAGGGGTGGGGTGTTACAGGTATACCACCTCAATCTGTTAAAACGTTGGTGCAAGGAGGTCCCCGTAGCGCTGGTGTCGGTGGTTCCAGAGAAGGCGGAGCTGGGGCCGGAGGTTCAAAAGGGTTTCGGCACCACTGTAACAAGCATTCTAGGTGGGTGGAGCACAGAAGCACGGCAGGCCAGAACTGAGTTCACAACAGACTCTTTTATTACAGCTTTTCAGCTTCACACTAAACACACACACATGCACACAAATATCCAGGTTGGGGAGAAGCTCCCTTCCTCCGCTCTCCCTCTCCTCTTATCGGGCGTGGTCACTGGGGAAGACACACAAACACAGGTTAATTCCCGTCAGGTGCAGTGATTCCGCCACTTACCTTCCCTGACTCCGCCCTCCATTCACAGACTGACGCTTGACCACACCCCCGCTGCCACATTTGGTTAGAATAAACTTTCAACATATGTAATGATAAATTACGAAGGAATAGTGGATACCTCAAATGAGGACATAATGGTGGGAAATTGATTTGCATGAGATGCCATGCCAAAGAAAAAAGAAGAGTAAATAACTTGGTGATACTTGGTTTGATCAGCCTCAAATTGTGCATGGTTACTAATGGCCCAATCCCAATTATGCCAATCTCCTTAACTGTTTTTTTTGCTTGATGCAAGCCAATAATTTGAACCTTCTGGAACACAGTAACATCTTTTCCAGAACCACAGGATATGTCTTCTGATGTGGTTGTTTAAGAAAGGAGAAGCTACTCAATTAGGGTTAAAAGCTTGTTGCCAGCTGAAACATATTAATCACTGCAGTAATTATCCAGTCAAAGGCTCTTAAGTATTTCCTTATTTAAATCCACATAACTCATAACTCTGCATTTCTGTTTTATTAGGTTGATTAGAATCATAACATGTTAACCCAAAAAGATCTTACCAGTATGTATCTCGCAGTGTGGGAGATGCAGATAAATAATTGAACCTTCAGAGCAGTCAATGCTGTACAGGGGTCCTGCAGGCTGAAATTGGTCTCTGCCCTCCAGCTGACTGTTATCCCAGGACACTACTTTGTATAGCACTTCCCCTTTCCCTTTCATCTCAAATACAAGGTTGGTCAATTTACAGTGAAATTGACCAGCATGAGAGCATAGAAACCTGCAGAGCAAAAGACATAAAGGACAACGCAAACATAAATTTATTTATTTATTTATTTATTTATTTATAAAACCTCTCTTTTTTAATGTTATAAAAAAAATACCATGTCAGAATATTGTTAGCAGTTAACCTCATTTTTGTGAAGGACTAAATAAAACAGGTATGTGGTACCTGTATACGCCACTGTCAGCACAGTGTTTAGCTGATTCAGGAATAACTACATCTGTGACTGCTGAGGACTGTTGAACAGAAGAAACATTCAAGAAAAGTACATTGTAGCATCTATGTATGAGAACACTGCCTGAACACACATAATATGTACATATGTTAATATTTATTGGATTGAGTCAGTGGACCTAAATATGTGAAGAATCAAGAATAGTACAGTTGAGGCCAAAGGTTTAAATACACCACTAAAGACATTTGAACTCAATTTTTCACAAAGCCACACATTTCAATTATCATACATTACCTGTGTTAGGTCAATTAGGGTGTCTATGTTAATTCTATAAGACAGCATCTCAAAATATTAGCTGAGAAACAGATCCACCCAGAAATCAGTTTACCAGAATGCACTGCAGCCTTCAAACATGGCCACCATGGACTACAATTCCCAACACACACACACACACACACACGTGCTTGCATGCTAACAGCCACCTTACTATTGAAGTCACATGCCTATTCACAATCACAGTCATAGAATATTAAGTAAATTTTATTTATACAGCACTGACCAAAGTGCAATACAAAGAATATTTAACAGTTATTCCATGAAATCAAGTCGTACATGAGCTGATAGCCGACGAGGCGCGTAGGACTGAGTTTTATTTTTTGCAAATTCAATTAAAAAAAATTTTATACAAAATATCCAACAAAATCATTTGCGCTTAGAATGTAAACGAACCGGCAAAATGACAGTAGCAATTTGTGAAAAATGCTATAATAAAAATTATTGAAAGTTAAAAAAAAGATATATCTTTTTTACACCAAATACCTTCATTCCATATATTTCTTTTTTATTTTGTTTAATTTTGGGGGTTGGCAAACCAACTTAAAGGTGCATTACCGCCACTGACTGGGCTGGAGTGGGGAACAGGATATATTGGGAGGAAAAAACAAACAAAAAACTACATTCGTTTTGCTATTTCCGTTTCATTTAAATACTTGATAAAAATTTTGGGGGTTTTGTTTTCGAGCAGAGTTTTTTTGTCCTCGGTTGTTTCAGCAACACGCTCCGCCATTTTGTTTTTCTCTACTCATGGCATATGAGCTGATAGCCTCGTAGTAGAATAGAATAGGCAATAAGAGCATGTAATTGCTCATATCCAGTGAATGTAGATACACTCAAAAAAATAACTTGCAAATAACTTGCTCAGTGAACATAAAATTATGGAAAGTATTTCCACCCAAGTAAAATGCGTTAACTTAGCCAGAAACAATTTTGTTGAGTGACCTAAATGTCAACCGTGACATGTTAGACTTAGGTTCATGTAACAAACACCCATGTTGGTTTTTTTGAGTGTAGAATTAAAAAAAAAATTCATAAAAAGGATCCAAATATATGAAAAGGCACATCAAAGTAAACTGCCACATACCAGAAGCAAAAACAATTGGTAAACAGCAGGAGTATGGAGTTACATACAGTCCCAATCAAAAGTTTGGACACACCTTCTAATTCAATGTTTTTCTTTATTTTTCTTAATTAAAAGACAATTCACGTCTTAAAGTAATGATGGATGTTGTTTCTCTTTATTTAGTTGAGCGGTTCTACCTCATTCAAGTCGTTGGCTGATTGCCTGACCCTTGCCTGTTTTTTTTTTTGACATTAATTCTTGACTTGCTTTTTGGATTTGTCTGCCTGTATTTTAATAAACTTCTAACTGCAACTGCATCCTCTTCCCGTCTACATTCCTGACATCGTTCTTCATTTTAAAAGCCTCACCCTTTTCCCTTCATACATACTGCTGATTATTATGGCCAAATAGTTAATTGTTTTTGTCTCACCTGAACATGCTGTCGAAAAGCTGGTGATCACATAAAAATTTCAGTCAAATCTCAAAACAGCATTTTATATTTGCATATTATAACTTGTATTGATTGTTATGGTATCTTCAGTTGTTTGGAAATTGTGCCTAAAGAGGAACTAGATTTCTTTTTTCCTGAGATCTTGAAATTTTCCCTTGTTATCAAGGGCACAAATAGATAAAGGAAAGCCTTTTTAGAGCCACAGATGCACTTCCAATTAACTCCTAATTTTCAAAACTGGCCAATCAGAAGTTTCTAAACCATCCATCCATTATCTGTAACCGCTTATCCTGTTCTACAAGGCAAGCTGGAGCCTATCTCAGCTGACTATGGGCGAGAGGCGGGGTACACCCTGGACAAGTCGCCAGGTCATCGCAGGGCTGACACATAGACACAGACAACCATTCCCACTCACATTCACACCTACGGTCAATTTAGAGCCACCAATTAACCTAACCTGCATGTCTTTGGACTGTGGGGGAAACCGGAGCACCCGGAGGAAACCCACGCAGACATGGGGAGAACATGCAAACTCCACACAGAAAGGCCCCTGTTGGCCACTGGGCTCGAACCCAGAACCTTCTTTCTGTGACGCGACAGCACTAACTAATACACCACCATGCTGCCTGTTTCTAAACTAAATCAATTTAATTAAATTGTTTAAATTAATTTCTGAAATCTTGTAGTCTTTTGACCCACTGTAATTCTAATACAGTGAATTAAAACTAAAATAGATCTGTATCTGATCAATTGTTTGAAGAAGATTTGTAATGTGAAAAAAGCAGATACTGCAATTAACTATTGTAACTAGGGTTGCCAACTCCCTGAATCCCAAAAGAGGGACACTTTCAACCCAAATGCAGGACTTTTTTTCCCAGGCCTATCCGCACTGCCCCATGACGGAAATCATAACATTTCCTTATCCAGACCACAATCCTACTAATTTCAGTATAATTTTGGTAAATTAATACTGCACGAGCAAAACTGTAGTGTGTTTAAGTAATAGTCAAAACAATCATTAGGCCTACAAGTGTCTCTCAAATTTCTCAAACTCTGAAAAGCTTTAGGCCTAAACCAACCATTGTCATAGTTATTCTATTTGAGGGGCATATCTTGAAGGAAAAGCAAAGACAGAAATGTATGCAAGTTTTTTAAACTATTTATTAAAACTTAAGAGAATATGTTGTTGGTCTGCATCTTTTCAGTATGGCATGGGCCTCCTCTTATCCTGCAATAAATAAGAGAAAGAAAGGATATTTAGATTGAGAAATAGCCTACTGCCATCCCATGAACTTATGTGTGTGTAATAAGATGTTTATATGGACATTCAAATGAAGGTTCACCAGTTACTTCTTCCATGGCTATTCCAGATTCCAGCATCTCCTCATCCTTCTGCACAGCCCAAACTATTTACAGAACAGTGGCATGGACATCCTCTTATCCTGCAGTAAATAAGAAAAAAACAAATATTTAGATTGAGAAATACTGCCACCCAATGAACTTATGTCTGTGTTGCATAAACAAGATACATAGACAAATTAAAATGATATTTAGATTGAGAAATACTGCCACCCCATGAAGTTGTGTGTGTGGGTTGCATAAACAAGATACAACATAGACAAATTAAAATTATATTTAGATTGAGAAATACTGCCACTCCATGTTATAGTGGAAGTGTGTGGGTTGCATAAATAAGATATACAGACAAATTCAAATGAAGGCTCACCAGTTACTTCTTCCATGGCTATTCCAGTTTCCAGCATCTCCTCATCCTTCTGTACAGTCCGCGCTGTTATAGCTATGGCCGTGTTTGATGGTGTGATACACATAGGCTACCTCGCTTTGTCGATTTCAGAAGTAGATGCAGCGAAGAATGTACTGATGTTGCTAGCTCCTTTCGATAGCACAGCCCTTTTGTGCGAGTCTGTGTCTTCATGGCGGGATAAGTCGTGCTCGCCACCATGGCCAATAGATATCTCTCAGCGGCATAATGTACAAAATGCTTTCCTAGCGTCTGTGGTGGCTTTAACCCACGACCTTTTTGCTTCCCATTCCTTGTTGTAGCTGCAAAGCCTCTTTTTCTTAGCAGGCTCATCCATTTTTGCTGACTTGTTCATGAGCAGAGAACCACTGACTGAACTGAACTCAACAACCGTCTCCCACGGCAACATTTGCATGAGTTTTGGTGCCTTATCACAGTAGCCTATCAAAGATCCCTGTTCAGAATGTGTCATCAATCACCAGTCTGCTACTATTGGACAAAATATTTCATCCATATTTCATCAAAAACTGCGACTGCGATTGGAATACGGGACGGGAGCTGTTCCTCGCGGGACAAATTAAATTCACCTAAAATTCGGGACGTCCCAGGCAAATCAGGACGGTTGGCAACCCTAATTGTAACATTTATGGTAACAGTATGGTACAGTAACAGGAAATATATGGAACTGTGAAAAGTTGAGAATATCTTTAGTCTGAGTATATGTAAACTTTTTGCCTCAATTGTACATAAAAATAGCATGAAATATAGTTTTTGAAACAAAATACCAAACAATATTATTTAAAACCTTTACTTTGATACTACTGAATCTAAGCTTGGGAGAGTTTCTTTTCTCAGTGTCATCACTAACAGTTCTTACATGGCTGATGTGGGGGTGCTGTGTAGAGAGTGAGTGATTGTCTTCTTCTTCTTCTTCCTCTTCTTCTTCTTCTTCCTCTTCTTCTTCTTCATGTTCCATAAAATCTATATGCAAAGAAAAACAAAAAACATAAACATAATTAATCATAAGCTTGGTGACTCTGTGTGACTTTTACATGTTCTTCCTGTGCATGTCTGGGTTTCTTCTGGGTTCTCTGGTTACATCCAGTCTCTCAAAAACATCTCACTAGATGGATTGGCTACTGCTACTTTATGATTGACTTCTTCAACATGAAAATTTTAGGTACATGTTGGCATCTGCACCACTGTCACAAAGACCCAAAGTCAGTCTAAACCCTCTGACATTCCAACAGCACCAGCTCTAAAAGGTGAAATGTGCCAGATCTCCATGGAAAGCAACCCAATAAGCTCCTGAGTAATGCAACAGAAAAATCACTCACCTTATTGTCGAGATCACAAATTCAAATCTACGCAGTGCTTCAGCCATCCATGGTCAGGAGACAAAGAAGCAAAACTGGCCATGCTTTCTGGATGGGAGGGATGGTTTATTTCACTCTCCCAGTCATTCAGAGCAACATTAGCCAATCATGGATATTTGTGAGCTTATATATTCAGAAGAAGGCAGATAATGCTTTACTCCTATTGTGTTACATTGCTCTACAACGAAGCATGAACATCCATCCATTTTCTTTGGCTTATCCGAAGTCGGGTCATGGTGGCAGTAGGCAAAGCAGAGTAATTCCAGGTGTCCCTCTCCCCAGCAAAACTATCCAGTTCCTTCTGGGGGATCCCAAGGTGCTCCCAGGCCAGATGAGTTACATAATCTCTCCAGCATGTTCTGGGTCTACCCTGAGGTCTCCTCCCAGTCTTAATTTCCCTAAGGGAACCCGCCCAAAGGGATCAATAAAGTTCTATCTAATCTAATCAGTTGGACGTGCCTGGAAAACCTCCAAAGGAAGGTGCCCAGGAGCCATCCTCATCAGATGCCCGAACCACCTCAGTTGACTCCTTTCGACATGAAGGAGCAGCGGCTCTACTCTGAGATCCTTCTGAATGTCTGAGCTCCTCACCCTATCTCAAAGGGTGTGTCCAGCCAGCCTACAGAGAAAGCTCATTTCAGCTGCTTCTATCCGTGATCTTATCCTTTCGGTCACTACCCAAAGCTCATGACCATAGGTGAAGGCTGAAATGTAGATTGACTGCTAAATCAAAAGCTTTGCCTTCCAGCTCAGCTCCCTCTTCACCACAACGGACTGGTACAACGCCTGCATTACTGCTGAAACCGCCCCAATCTGCCTGTCTATCTCACGCTCCATTTTACCATCACTCGGGAACAAAACCCCAAGATACTTGAACTCCTTCACTTGGGGCAGCAACTCACTCCCAACCTGGAGGGAGTACTCCACCGTTCTCTGGCAGACAACCATGGCCTCAGACATGGAGGTGCTGACTCTCATCCCAGCCGCTTCAATCTCGGCTGAAAACTGTCCCAGCGCTTGCTGGGTCACACTCTGAAGAAGCCAACAGAACCACATCATCTGCAAAGAGCAGAGATGCGATTCTGAGGTTCCCAAAATGGACACCCTCCTCACCCCGGCTGTGCCTTGAGATCCCATCCATGAATATCACAAACAGGATTGGCGACAAGGGGCAGCCTTGACAGAAGCATGAGCAGCAGTTAAAAAAGACACTAGCCTTCTATGGAATCATTTATCCATTGTCTGTAGCCGCTTATCCTGTACAGGGTTGCAGGAGCCTATCCCAGCTGACTCTGGGCAAGAGGTAGGGTACACCCTGGACAAGTCACCAGGTCATTGCAGGACCAACACATAGAGACAAACAACCATTCACACCTACGGTCAATTTAGAGCCACCATATTAGCCAAACCTGCATGTCTTTGGATTGGGGGTGAAACTGGAGCACCCAGAGGAAGCCCATGCAGACACGGGGAGAACATGCAAACTCCATATAGAAAGGCCCCCGTTGGCCACTGGGCTCGAACCCAGGACTACCTTGCTGTGAGACAACAGTGCTAACCATTACACCACCGTGCCACCCTCTCTATGGAATCAGATTATTGCTTTAATTCACAAATAAATGTCACATGATTCACAAATGTATTTAAAGCAATAATGGGGATGAGAAACAGGCACAGGAATCAGGAAGTCAGAAACATGGGTAGAAAAGCTCGGTAATGCGTACTGACGTATTGTAATACTTCGCATAGATCGTGCATCAGCACAGTCCTTAAATAGGTGCACATAGCTCCTTAATTAAGTTCAGGTGCATGTTGTTAACGGTGCGCGTGCTGGAGTCCGCTCAACAAGTGCGCAGCCCGGGGCGTGCCTTCAGGTGCACGCACCACAGCGCGTAGGACTGACAAACAGATACTCAGGATTAAGAACATTCTGATTTTCTATAAAAATCTAAATTTAAAGCAACATTGTATTAAATGCCAAAGTATAAAAACATGGCAATGACACCTGAAATTGACATCCAAAATCTACACAACTACAGGGCAAGTACACTTAAACATAAGGCACAAATATTTTAATACTTTATTACACTTTTGTTAAGTATATCTTGATCAAAAGTTTAAGTATAAGTTTAATATACTTAGACTTTTCTATATATTTTTCAGTATAAGCCAAGTATACTTATGTACAACTTTATTAAGTATATCTCTGATAAGTAAATAAAAAGTAAACTGAAAGCATACTCTCTTATTTTTAGTTTAAAAGAAGTATACTAGAATCACACTTGAATAAACTTTTTTGTAAGGGATGGAAGATCAACATGTGATATATCTGGTATGTTCTTATCAAACCTTTTCTTCTTGCTTTCTTTCTCTCAGGGTTCTTTTGATTCAGGTCCATGGTTTTCTTCTTCCTGAAATAAAATTAAATAATTCAGGCACTCATAATGCCATACTATTATGAAGCAGCATGAGAAAGAGGGGGTGATACAGTACCTTTTAAGAAAAGTAGGCTGAACAGTGTCCTGAGTATCAGGTGAAGTATCATCAGAAAGTCTAAATGTAAAAAATCCATCGTTCTGTTGAGAGAAAAAAATAAACATGTAAATGAAGGATAAAGACAAATTGAAAACAATGAATATATGACTCTCCATAAATATCTCACACATTATACCTATTCATGTTGATCCCATTTCAAGTATTTTTGACTACATATATTTCTATCTTCCCTTTCTGTCATGTGGCACATTCTAGATCCACACTGTGGCAGGATAGCCACAGCAGCGGAGAAGACGGAGGAGACCAAATAGTTTTCCAACGAAAAGGCTTCGTTTATTTTTTCTCTCTTTTTCTCTTTTCTTACAAATGTGCAAATATTTACAATGACAAACGTGCATGAAAAAATATACAAAACAAAAAAATGTACAAAACGAAAATAAACAAGCATAAATAGCCAGGCTAAGTCCTCAGACCCTGAACTACTATCAAGAGTAACTTCAATTAACAACACGTTCACTTCACCACCAACCCTCACCTACTGAGGCTCTTGGGCCTAAAATAGAGCATTGCTAACTGTAGCCCCACCCACCGGATAGCCCCACTGTCAAAAATAATCAATTAACTAAACAACAACATAATTATTACCAAATAATAAATCAAATAAGAAAACACATAACACACAAACACATACAATAACTGACATGCACAAAAATACCTTATTGAACCCTCAAAATGGCTTTTAAGTCATTACCCCTAAAACACCCCCATCACAATGGGTTGCCCCACAAAGAACCCAGGAAACCCCTCTATTTCCCCCCCCCAGTGGAACAGTCCATCTGTTTCCCCAAACGAGACACGGAAGTACGTTTTGAATGCCAGTGAGTGAATTGCTAACAGAGTTGTAATAAAAGTTTTAACCAATAAATGAAGTTTTTAACAGCCAGTGTGAATTATTTTACTTTTTGAGACTAGAAAAATATTATACAGATGAAGAATGAAAATGACAATATGTTTTAAGCAAATATTTAAAATGAGTCAGGTGCACAAACAATAGCCATCCAGAAGTGCTGGTAGGCCTTTCCCTGCACTCTAAAAACTAAGTTTGGCCCTGTGTAATTAATCTATGGCAAATGGTGATTAATGACAATATGAAAGAGAGCTTAAACAGTATAGACTGGGCAAAAATCTCAGAAATACCTTCAGAAAAAGGTCTAGCGGCAAATTTGAGGAAAAGTCGGTAAACATGCTATTTCCCATAATTTGAGGGTGCTGATTCCAAATATTTTGTTTACCAAGCTGAATTTTGAGTTTTAAGCCTGCTAATTAGAATAATAGCATAGCAGTCATACTAGGCGAATGAAGATTTTTTGTTTGTGCAATAACTTTTTTTTTTTTTTTTTTTTTTTTTAAAGATATTTTTTTGGGCTTTTTGCACCTTTATTGGATAGGACAGTGTAGAGACAGGAAATGAGCGGGAGAGAGAGAGAGACGGGAAGGGATCGGGAAACGACCTCGGGCCGGAATCGAACCTGGGTCGCCCGCATTCATGGTATGGCGCCTTAACCACCTGAGCCACGACGCCCCCGTTTGTGCAATAACTTTTGAAAGGGTTGATGGATTGTCACCAAATCTTCTATGCTGATGCTCTAGCATGTGTACATGAATGTCTACATTTTGGAAGCCAATGGTTTAAAGATGGCCGACTTTCAAGATGGCCGACTTTCAAAAAATGTTAACAAACAAGTCCCATATTAATATGCAAATTACAAGGCTTAGCACTCAAAATCCAGCTTGGTAAACACAATATTCAGAATCAGCACCCTCAAATTATGTAAAAACGATGGTTTACCAACTTTTCCTCAAATTTGCCACTCGAAGTCCTCTTTTCTGAAAATTGTACTAGTCTATTATCACTGCATATGACGCAGGAAGGGACGTGGACTTGGGGCAAATCCTCAGACATGAGTTGATGAATGTCCCCACTGCTATTGCAGACAGTGATGGTTATTTGAGAAGTGGAAATAAATCCATCCTCAGTCAGGTGCTATGTGGTGATGTGGAATGTCCAGCAGTGGTGTACACTACAGAAGTTCATTCAACGCTAGTGATAGATGGTCAAGCTTTTGTTATGACTCTAGGGCAACCATCTGACTGCAACACATTCAGGGAATATGCAGGCAAGTTTGTGAGAGGAGTGCTCGCATTTGGCAAACACTTTCACAGAATCGACATTACGTTTGACAGATACAGAGACATATCGATTAAGAGCACAACAAGGGAGAAACGTGCAAGAGGATGTACACCCATTCACCGTGCCATTGAAGATGGCTCTGTACCACTTCCAAAGAACTGGTCTAAGTTCCTTGCTTTGGAGAAGAATAAAGAAGATCTAGCTCAATTTCTATCAGACGAGCTATTGGCTCAGGCTCCAGCCAACAAGATTATCATTGTTGCTGGAGGGTTCAAAGAGGAGAATACAGCAAAATGTTCTCATTCAGAAGTAGACATCACAGCTCTCCAGGGCTACCATGAGGAAGCAGACACAAGAATTATCCTCCACTGTGTGCATTCAAATGCAGAATTTCTTGTTGTCTCGAGTTAAGATACGGATGTACTCCTACTGTTAATTGCACATTTTGACGAGATGAAGTGTAAGCAGTTGTGGATGAGAATGGGGACATCTAAGAAGCCAAGACATATCCCCATACACACAGTGCGTGAGTCTCTGAGGGTGCAGGTTCCCAATATTGAGAATGTTCTCCCTTTCCATGCAATAACAGGCTGTGATACTGTCTCCTACTTTGCAGGACATAGCAAGAAAACATCATGGAAAACTTTCTTGGAGCAGCCTGCACTTCTAGATGGACTTGGCCTGGGTGAACTGACTGAAACCACCATACATTCTGCAGAGAAGTTCATTTGTCGTGTTTATGACACCAATGATGTCAGCTGCAATGATGCAAGAGCCACTCTTTTCTCCAGATGTTGGGGACCTGAGGCTCTACCCCCTACAAGTGATGCTGCTCAGTGGCATATTAGAAGAGCACATTATCAAGCTCTAGTATGGAGACAATCAAACAAAACAAATCCAATTCTACCACCTATAGAGGAAATGGGATAGAACATCATCAATGGACACCTGGAACCCAAACTGATGTCTGTTGCAGCAATCCCCAAAAGCTGCAGCTTGATGGTTACCTGCAGATGCAAGTATGGTTGTAAGACAAGCAAATGCAGTTGTCGCAGTGCTGGCTTGTTCTGTACAGGTGGCTGCAAATGTAGAAGTACTCAAGATCACCCATGCCAGAATGCTAGCAGTTCGGACTAGGGATACACACCTTACTTCAGGTAAGTTAGCAGTTCTTTCTCTAAACTTCTTATCTCACAATTTTAACACAGCTTAAAAGAACAAACATCAAACACACCATAAAATCCTGATGTCTGACTTTTTCTTTCCACAGTGACTTTTTGCATTGACGAGAATGGTTCAAGTGTCCATGGAGTTGGAGAGGCACTCTCTGTTAATCTTAAACTGCTGTAAATAAATTTGATTTGTATTTGTATTCATTCTTAGTTTGATTTCAAGTTTAAGACTAATTAAAATTGTTTATTTTCTGAATGTTGTTTGCTTTGTTACCTTTATCCCATCTGTTATTAATAAACGTCATATGATTCCTGCTCTACCTTGTTTTATTACCTTGATTCCATGCAATATGTTAAGAAAACATTTTATGACTCCTGCACTATTTTAGCACTTAAATATGAAATTCGAGCCTAATGCTATGTTGTTTAACTGATTAGTTTAGAAATAATAATAATAATAAATGAAAAAAAATTGTTTCTCATTTTAATATGCAAATTTAGAAGGCTTAAAACTCAGAATTCAGCTTGGTAAACAAAAATATTCAGAATCAGCACCCTCAAATTATGCAAAAAACATGGTTTACCAACTTTTCCTCAAATTTGCTGCTAGAACTCCTCTTTTGTGAAAATTGTACTAGTCTAGTACATACGGTGGTGGCAATGAGAATAGCGACAGGACAGGACAGCAGTGATTTAAAAATGCCGGCAAATGGCTGCCTGCGCGCTGTGCGTTATGTCAGCATCATGGCTCAGCCCGTGACATTCCCCCCCCCCCTTCTAAAGATGCCTCCAGTGGCATCCTAGACAGGAAGTCAGCGGTACAATTCAATTTCCCAGTCCAGTATAACAACTCAAACTCAAAAGGCTGTATTGCCAAAAACCACCTAGTGATCCTGGCATTAGTGTCCCTCATTTGGCCCAACCAAGACAATGCTCTATGATCAGTCTCTAATACAAATTTGCATCCTAACAAATAGTATTTAAATGAGTACAATGCCCACTTTATAGCCAGGCATTCCTTCTCCACAATTGAGTAATTGCACTCCCTTGGCAGAAGCTTGCGGCTTATATAAGCCACGGGTCAGAGCAGTCCATGGTCCCCTTGTAACAGCACAGCACCGAAGCCCCTCTCAGAGGCATCAGTTTGTACAGTGAAAAGTTTGTCAAAATCTGGGCTGAGGAGCACAGGCTCCTGGCACAAAGAGTTCTTCAAGTCCTTGAAAGCTGCTTCACACGCCTCAGTCCATTCCACCCTGTTTGGCTGGCTTTTGTGTGTTAGCTCAGTCAGCACAACCGCTTTTTCTGAGAAATTGGGGATAAAGCGCCGGTACCAACCCACCAGCCCTAAAAAGGAGCATACCTGCTTTTTGGTGGTTGGGTGCTCTGCGGCCATAATGGCCTCCACCTTCCCCACCTGGGGCCGGATAACACCTCGGCCCAACACATAGCCCAGGTAGGCAGTCTCCTCCCTTGCCAAGGCACACTTGTCTGGAAGGATGGTCAGGCCTGCCTCCTTTACCAAGGAGAGGACATGCTGCAGGTGTTGCAAATGCTCCCCCCAGTTGGAGCTAGAGATGATGATATCATCCAAGTAGGCAGCAGCAAAGCCCTCAGTCCCCCTGAGGACCCTGTCCATTAGCCTCTGGAATGTGGCCAGTGCCCCATGCAACCCAAATGGTAGCACGGTGAACTGAAAGTGTCCAAAGGGGGTCCTAAAAGCAGTCAGCTCCTTGCAGTCCCCCGCTAAAGGCACTTGCCAGTATCCTTTGCAAAGGTCAAGAGTGGTCAGGAACTTGGCCTTGCCCAAGCGCTCGACCAGGTCATCAACCCTTGGCATGGGGCAAGGGTCAAACTTGGCATGGGCATTGACCTTCCTGAAGTCCAGGCAAAACCGCAGGCTGCCATCCTTCTTGGGCACGAGGATGATGGGTCTGCTCCACTCACTGAAGGAGGGCTCAATCACGCCAAGATGCAACATCATGTCCAACTCCTCCCTCAGGACAGGAAGCAGACATTCTGGAACCCGGTAAGACGGCTGTCTCACCGGCTGCTCATCTCTCAGAAGAATCCGGTGTTCCACCAGCTCCGTCCATCCAGGTTTCTCCACGAAGAGTCCCTCTGGCAGGATGCTGCAGAGTTCCTGCTGATGGTCCTCTGACAGGTGGGTAAGGTCCAGCTTGCTCCCCTCCTCATGGCCAGGCAGGTACTGCTCGCTGTACTCTTCCTCCTCTTCAACCGCTTGGATGAACATGGCAGGCGCTTCTGGCTGTGGTTCAGGCTGCTCACTCCACTCCTTCAACATATCGACATGGAAGATTTGGTGCCTCTTACGGTGGTCTGGCATGTGGACCTCATAAGTCACCAGTCCCCATCTTCCGCGTCACAGTATAGGGCCCCTGACATTTTGCCAGCAGTTTGTTGTCAGGGCTGGGCAACAACAGCAGGACCCAGTCACCAGATTGGAAGCAGCGAGCCCAGGCTGATCGATCATACCACATCTTCTGCCAGTCTTGCACCCTCTGCAGGTTCTCTCGTGCCAAGGTGGATGCAGCTGCAAGCTTTTCCCTCATCCTCAGCACATAGGAGATGATGTTAGTCTGGCCTGAGGTCTCACCTTCCCAGGTCTCCTTTAGTACATCCAGTGGGCCCCGAACCTAATATGCATATAGAAGCTCAAAGGGGGAAAACCCCGTAGAAGCCTGGGGAACCTCCCTGTATGCAAACAGAAAGTAGGGTAGCCACTGGTCCCAGTCCTTCCCACTGTCCACCACAAACTTCTGGAGCATGTTCAAGAGGGTCTGGTTGAACCGCTCAACAAGTCCATCAGTCTGTGGGTGGTAAGGAGTGGTTCTGATATGTTTGATGCCTAACAGATCATACACCTGCCTTAAGGTCTTACTCATAAAGTTTGCTCCCTGATCTGTTAACACTTCTTGGGGTATGCCTACCCTAGAGAAGAGTTGTAGCATAGCTGTTGCTACACATTTGGCTGTAACATCTCTCAGGGGGAATGCTTCAGGATACCTAGTGGCATAATCACAGATAACCAAAATAAACCTGTTCCCTGACTTGCTCCTCTCAAGGGGCCCAACAACATCTACTCCAATCCTCTTAAAAGGAATGTCGACAACTGGCAAGGGAACTAATGGAGCATGTACGAGGCCTCTACCTCCAAATAGCTGGCACTGGGGACAAGATTTACAACATCTTCTCACTTCTGCAAAAAGCCCTGGCCAATAGAAATGCTTACTTATTCTTTGTAAGGTCTTCATGTAAGCCAAGTGTCCGGCCCAGGGTATAGTGTGACCCAGTTCCAGCACTTGCTCACGGTACTTCTGAGGAATCACCAGCTGCAACCCTTCCTCACTCTGTCTGTAAAGGAGGTTGTTTTGTATTATATACCCTTCTCTCCCAAGGACAGGAACAAAGCAAGAACCATCCACAGCTTTCCTAAATAATGGGCCCAAGGTGGGGTCTACACGCTGTTCCTCAGTAAGATCACTTTTAAACATCAAGTCTTCAGCAGTCAAACTGGGGGGCTCCACTAACTCAGCCTGTATATCTGAATGCTTCACCACCTGGTCCACTGTTTGCCTGTGCCTTTCACACCTTTCTTCCCTGGTGCATGTGGGCTCCATTACCATGTCCTCCCCATAGAAAGGCAATTCTGACATGTCTGCTTGCTGCTGTTCCCTGGCCATAGCTTTAGTGACAACACCACACCATGCAATCCTATTTACTAGCTCAGGTAGCACTGGGAGGTCCTGACCCAATAATACTGGATAAGGGAGCTTGGTTGCTAGCCCTACCCTAAGCAAGTATGTCTGGTCACTTACTTTAACATACACATCTGCTGTGCTGAGCTCACTTTGATCACCATGCACACAAAAGATGGCAAGCTTGTCATTACAATTTCTGAACTCCCGGGGGACTAGACCAGCTTGAACTAAATGTCTGTGAACACCCTGTGTCTACCAAAGCTGTAACAGGTTTTCCATTAAGCTCTATGCTAATAATGGGGTCCCTGCTCTGCTGGGTCTTAAAGGGTGAGGTGGGATGGGGGACATAACAGAGATAGCCAGGCTTAGGTTTTCTGATGGGGCAAGTGGGACTCTTGTGACCTTCCTTACCACAATTAAAACAGGAAATGCCTTTAAACAGAGCACTGGTTGGGGGTGGTGGGGTTCTTTTATAACTAAGAGCAGCATCAGAACCGACTCCTCAACCAGCACCATCAGACTTTTCCCATGGTTGACGATCAAGCACTCCGGCATAACAGCACCTCCTGGGGCCTCGGTGTGCTGACACAAAGTTCTCCACCAGCTGGGTGGCCTCTGCTGCCGTTGCCAGGTTATGCTCCTTAACCCAGGTCTTCACCTCTGGGTAGAGCACGCGCAGATACTGCTCCAGCACCATGGTCTCCATAAGGGCCATCTTGCTGCTCTGGTCGTACTTCACCCACTTACAGAAGAGATCTTTGAGTCTGATGTAAAGCTCCTGTGGGGTCTCATCTGGACTGGTCTCAAGGGCTCTGAACTGCAAGCGATACGTTTCTGGGCTGATCTCATACTTTTTCAACACTGCTTCTTTCAGGTAATCATAGTCCAGGGTCTTATCTGGATCCATGGCAACATACGCACTGTGGGCCTTGCCAGTCAGCAGTGGAATCAGGTGAACAGCCTAGTCCTCTTTTGGCCATTCAAAGACAGTGGTTAACCTTTCAAAGGTGGTCAAGTAATGCTCGATGTTATCAGAGTCTTCTAGCTTAGCCATCTTTGATTTATAGCCTCTCCCTCCTCTGGCGGCCTCTAATGGTGGTTCAGGTGTCAGGACCCATTGCTCTGAAGGAACGGGTGTGTTTGCCCTTCCTCGAGCCATCTCTGCATCCAGCTGCAGTTGGTTCACCTGATATGAGAGGACCTGGAACTGGTGGGCTTGCTTTGAAGACTCCTTCTTCAGCCGCTCATCTCTGGCCCGTTGCACCTCCATGAAGGACTCGAACATCCTTGCCAGATGACCAAGAGCTGTATCCTCCATATCAGGTTGTGGAGCAGGTACTGTAGACTCGGTGGCGCCACCTGTTGCTCCCTCTTCTTCGCCAAGCTTTTTCTTATCTTTCCTTGAAGTCATTTTCTTGGCTTCTTTGTCTCCTCTCTGCCGATCTCCTGAGATCCCGCTTCTGACACCAAATGTGGCAGGATAGCCACAGCAGCGGAGAAGATGGAGGAGACCAAATAGTTTTCAACGTTTTCAATGCTTTGTTTATTTTTTCTTTCTTTTTCTCTTTTCTTACAAATGTGCAAATATTTACAATGACAAATGTGCATGAAAAAATATACAAAAACTGTACAAAATGAAAATAAACAAGCATAAATAGTCAGGCTAAGCCCTCAGACCCTGAACCACTATCAAGAGCAACTTCAATTAACAAGACACGTTCACTTCACCACCAACCCTCACCTACTGAGGCTCTTGGGCCTAATATAGAGCATTGCTAACTGTAGCCCCACTCACTGGATAGCCCCACTGTCAAAAATAATCAATTAACTAAACAACAACATAATTATTACCAAATAATAAATCAAATAAGAAAACACATAACACACAAATACATACAATAACTAACATGCACAAAAATACCTTACTGAACCCTCAAAATGGCTTTTAAGTCATTACCCCTAAAGCACCCCCATCACAATGGGCTGCCCCACGAAGAACCCGGGAAACCCCTCTATCCCCCCCCCCCCAGTGGAACAGTCCATCTGTTTCCCCAAACGAGACACGGAAGAACGTTTTGAATGCCAGTGAGTGAATTGCGAACGGAGTTATAATAACAAACGTTTTAACCAATAAATGAAGTTTTTAACAGCCAGTGTGAATTATTTTACTTTTTGATACTAGACAAAGATTATACAGATGAAGAATGAAAATGACAATATGTTTTAAGTGAATATTTTAAATGAGTCAGATGCACAAACAATAGCCATCCAGAAGTGCCAGTAGGCCTTTCCCTGCACTCTAAAAACTAAGTTTGGCCCTGCGTAATTAATCTGTGGCAAATGGTGATTAATGACAATATGAAAGAGATCTTAAACAGTACATACGGTGGTGGCAATGAAAATAGCAACAGGACAGGACAGCAGCGATTTAAAAATGCCGGCAAATGGCTGCCTGCGTGCTGCGCGCTATGTCAGCGTCACGGCTCAGCCCGTGACACACACCTTAACGGTTAATATTTAACTGCATTTACATAATTCACAGTCTAGCTAATATGGCGATAACACTGAACTTCACAATGCACATCCTGTTCTTTCCTCAACAAAGCAACATGCTGTTCATTCAGAGCTTCAGTCCTCTGCACAGCAATACTGTACTAAGTTCATTACAAAGTAAATCAACTGAACAACGAGAGCTGTCTTGATAAAGAAAAGAAATACAGGGGCTTGTTTTATAAAAGCAATGCACAACAACACACTCAAGTATTCCTATGACTAGTAAAATTTGATGGCTTGTAGGGACTTTTCAGATAATTATATAAATTTCATACATTTAAACAACTGCAATGGCAAAACATGAATACAGAAAAGGAGACTTAGTTCCTCATTGTGTTTTTGTTTGACATATTTTTGCAAAGCTCTGGAATCACATACAACATGCATATAGGCTTGAAGATGAATCTCTAGACTACTGAGCTGTTTCTTTTTCTCAATTTGGACAGTGGGAATAGAAAATATACTACACTGTCCCAATAAAGCTTGGTAAAACAGTATGACATCACCTGCATGACACGTTGTCTATTCTGCTGCAACTTCTGGGTTCGCTTGCTGTTTCAAAACACATACACAAGATTATTTCCTGTCAGGTGCATAAATATTTGGACAGTGAGAAAGTTATTGTGATAGATCTCTACCACAGTATATATGATTTGAAATTAAAATCGAAGCTTGAAGTGCAGCTTTAATTTGAAGATATTGACATCCAAATCGGGGACGACACGGTGGTGTTGTGGTTAGCACTGTTGCCTCACAGCAAGAAGGTTCTGGGTTCGAGCCCAGTGGCCGACAAAGGCCTTTCTGTGTGGAGTTTGCATGTTCTCCTCGTATCTGCGTGGGTTTCCTCCAGGTGCTCTGGTTTCCTCCACAGTCCAAAGACATGCAGGTTAGGCTAACTGGTGGCTCTAAATTGACCGTAGGTGTGAATGTGAGTGTGAATGGTTGTCTGTGTCTATGTGTGTCAGCCCTGTGATGACCTGGTGACTTGTCGAGGGTGTACCCCGCCTCTCACCCATAGTCAGCTGGAATAGGCTCCAGCTTGCCCATGACCCTGCACAGGATAAGCGGTGACAGATAATTGATGGATGGATGGATACATCCAAATCAGGTGAACAGTAAAGGATTTGCAGAATTTTTTGTATCCAAAAGTAATTGTACAAACTAACAAACACAATTTATTGTTATTTTCAATACTTTGGAGCAAATGCTGTGCAATAACTGATTGTCTGAAGTCTAGAACCCATAGACATCACCAGGTGCTGGGTTTCTTCCCTGACAATGCTCTGCCAGGTCTTTACTGCGGCTGTCTTCAGTTCCTGATTCTTCTTGGAGGCATTTTGTCTTCAGTTTTACCTTTAGCAAATGAAATGCATTCTCAGTTGAATTCAGGTCAAGTGATTGACTTCTGCCCCTTAAGAGGCTCTGGGTTGCTTTTAAAGTATGCTTTGGCTCATTGTCCAGTTGCTCTGTCAAACACCTTCCAATGAATTTTGAACCATTTGGCTAAATCTGATCAGGTAATATAGCCCTATACACTTCAGAATTCATCCTGCAACTTTTGTCACTCAGCACATAATCAATAAATGCAAAGGAATTAGTTTCATTGGCAGCTATACATGCACACCACAACATCCCAGATAGCACACCTACATCGGCCCAACGTCGGCACACTGTCAGCTATGATGGCGGCCCATCAGAGGTATGACCAGCGGGCCTTCGTCGGGCCGATGTCGGCAAGCTGATAAAAGAAAAAAAAGATGCAGATATCTATCTATCTATCTATCTATCTATCTATCTATCTATCTATCTATCTATCTATCTATCTATCACAAGAGAAGAAAATATTTTAAACCTACCTGTACTGAAGTTTTGTAAAGAAATCGGTGCCTAGATCCCTGCTGTACGTAATGGTAAACCATGTGGCGCCAAATGGCTGGAAATGACTATGGCTATTATAATTACAAAATCTTGTTACTCTCGTGTGTCCTGCCACCCGCAAGCCACTGGTGGTCCAATAACGGACCACCAGATGTGTTTGCCGCTCACTGTCACTATTGGGCCGCTGAATATGTGCTATCTGGGATGAGTGGTATATTTCATAAACTGTTCCTTCCCTTCCCTATACTGTCCCTCACCATGCTATCTTCCCATCATTTGGATAGAAGTCAAGCTTTGTTGCATCTGTCCATAGGGTATTATTCCAGAAGTGGACAAACAAACACTCTCATCTGACCTTTCTGTTTTTGAGGCTTAATCAGTGTGGTTTACATCTTGTGGTAAACCCTCTATATTTACTGGTTAAGATTTCTCCTTATTGTTGACTTTGGCACAGATACGCCTAGCTCCTGGAGAGTGTTCTTGATCTGGTTACCAGTTGTGAAGGGATTTTCTTCATCATGGAAAGAATCCTTCTGTCATCTACCAGTTGATTTCTCGGGTCTTCTGGGCCTTTTGGTGTTCCTGAGCTCACTAATGCATTTTGCCATTTAAAAATGTACCGAAGTACCAGTTGATTTTGCCACACTTAGAGTTTTTGCCATTGCTCTGATGGGTTTGTTTTGATTTTTCAGCCTAATGATCACTTGCTTCATTGGCACTGACAGCTCTTTGGACTTCATATTGAGAGTTAACAGCAACAAATTCCAAATGCAAATGCTACAGTTGAAATCAGTGCTAAATCTTTTCTCTGCATATGTACAAGTCAAATAATAAGGGCCATGGAACAGCCAACTGTCCAATTACTTTTGGTCCCTTTAAAAAAAAAAAAAGCAGCGGGGAGCAGGGAGAACATACAAAAATGCTGTAATTCCTTTAACATTCACTCAATATGGATGTAAATGCCCTGAGAAAGATGGAAGTCTACACACTGTCATACTTACCTCCACTTGCAATATACTGTGGTAGACAGCTAAAATAACAATAACTAACCCTGTCAATGTCCAAATATTTATGGACCTGACTGCATAACATTAAAAGAAATGTACGTTAGAAGAAATATTTATGGCAAATAACAGGATTCATTCCTCACTGCTTTTTGTAGGTTTTCTGGTATCTGGGCTGTTCATCATCAGAACTGTCGAACGCGTTTGCAACCGCACAGCTCCTGAGAAAATCAAACACTCACATGAGGACACAACTGCACACACACAGAGGAAGAGATAGAGGTACACAAATACACCTGAACTGAGGGTCAGGGTTCATGCTGCATAACCACTTTTTAGGCAAATTTTTTATCATTAAAGCCATCTGGAAGTTTTCACCACTTCAGACAATCATCACATTGAATCCAGTTTTGATCTGGTTGCTTCCTGGAAGTCCACACAATCATGTTATTGTTTATGTAAATCAGAATCAGAAACACTTTAATTGCCAGGTATGTGGACACACACGAGGAATTTGACTCCGGTACACTTGGCTCTCATAGTACAAAACAGATAAAAAAGCGTAGACACAAAATCAAACAAACAAGCAAACAACAACAACAAAAATAGGTGCATAGTGTAAAGTAATCCTGGTAAGTCAAGTATGGAATAGTTAAATAAATATAAAGTATACAGTGTGCACAGAATGACGGTATAAGTGTTCAGATATTTTACAAGTGATATTACTGATATATGAATCTGGATTTTAGCTGTTCATCACAGAAAGGATTTCCCTTTTGGTGCAATATGGTGCATAGTGCAAAGATGAATAGTAAATTTAAATAAGTATAAATATAAGTAACAGTGAGCACAGAATGACAGTATGAGTGTGCAGATATTTTGCAAGTGATATTACTGATATATGAATCTGTATTTTAGCTGTTCATCACAGAGACAGCCTGAGGGAAGAAACTGTTCTTGTGTCTGGTTGTTTTTGCATACAGAGATCTATATCGCCTCCCTGAGGGGAGAAGATTAAACAGATTGTGACCAGGGTGTGATGGGTCCGCAGAGATGTTACCTGCCCGTTTCCTGACTCTGGACAAGTATAAGTCTTGAATGGAGGGCAGGTTGACACCAATAATTTTCTCTGCAGACCTTATTGTCCGTTGCAGTCTGTTCTTCTCCTGTTTGGTGACCGATCCAAACCAAACAGTGATGGAAGAGCAAAGAACAGACTGAATGATGGCAGAGTAGAATTGTGTCAGCAGCTCTTTAGGCAGGTTGAGCTTCCTGAGCTGGCGCAGAAAGTATAACCTCTGCTGAGCCTTTTTGATGATAGTGACTGTGTTTGTCTCCCATTTCAAGTCCTGAGAGATTGTGGAACCCAGAAACCTGAAGCTTTCAATGGCAGTCACAGTGTTGTTGTTGATGGTGATGGGCAGCAGAGTGGGGGGGCTCCTCCTAAAGTCCACAGTCATCTCCACAGTTTTGAGCATGTTCAGCTCCAGATTGTTCTGACCGCACCATCAGACCAGCCGTTCAACCTCCCGTCTGTATGCAGACTCGTCACCGTCCCGGATGAGGCCGATGACCGTTGTATCGTCTGAAAATTTCAGGAGTTTAACGGACGGGTCTCTTGAGGTGCAGTCATTGGTATAAAGGGAGAAGAGCAGTGGGGAGAGCACACACCCTTGTGGAGCGCCAGTGCTGACAGTCCGAGTGCTGGATATGAGGCTCCCCATCCTCACCTGCTGCTTCCTGTCAGTCAGGAAGTTTGTAATCCACTGACAGGTGGAGGAGGGCACAGTGAGCTAGGTGAGTTTGGTGTGGAGGATGTCTGGAACAATGGTGTTGAATGCCGAACTGAAGTCCACGAACAGAATCCTGGCATACATCCCTGCAGAGTCAAGGTGTTGCAGGATGTAGTGCAGTCCCATATTGATTGCATCATCCGCTGACCTGTTTGCCCGGTAGGCAAACTGCAGGGGGTCCAGCAGGGGGTCTGTGATGTCCTTCAGGTGTGACAACACCAGTCTCTCGAAGGGCTTCATGACTACAGTTGTGAGAGCTACAGGCCTGTAGTCATTCAGTCCTGTGATGGTGGTTTTCTTGGGAACCGGGATTATTGTGGAGCGTTTGAAGCATGAGGGGACTTCACACAGCTCCAGGGATCTATTGAAGATCTGGGTGAAGATGGGAGCCAGCTGATCAGCAAAGACCTTCAGACAGGAGGGTGATACACCATCTGGGTCAGGTGCCTTCCTGATCTTCTGTCTGCAAAAAAGCTGACAAACATCCTCTTCACAGATCTTGAGTGCTGGTGTGGGTTCGGAGGCGAGAGGAGGCAGAAGAGCAGGGGGTGTGAATGGGTCTTTAATGTCTGGGGGGGAGAGGTGTGAATTTGTCGAATCTGGAGTAGAACACATTCAACTCGTCAGCCAGTTGATGGTTCATTGCAGTGTAGGGGGATGGTCTCCTGTAGTTAGTGATATTCTTCAGGCCTGTCCACACTGATGCTGGATCGTTGGCTGAAAGGCTGTTTTTAATCCTTTCAGCATAGCTCCTCTTAGCTGATTTCACCTCTTTCGTCAGTGTGTTTCTGGCCTGTTTGTACAGGACTCTGTCCCCACTTCTGTAGGCCTCCTCCTTGGTCTGGCAAAGCTGTCTGAGTTTTGCGGTTAACCAGGGTTTGTTTTTATTGTATGTGCGAAAGGTCTTGGTGGGCACACACATATCCTCACAAAAACTGATGTAAGATGTCACAGTATCAGTCAGTTCATGGAGGTCTGAAGCTGCAGCCTCAAAAACACTCCAATCAGTGCAGTCAAAGCAGGCTTGTAGTTCCGCTTTGGCCTCATCAGACCATCTCCTCACTCAGTGCGTTTACATGCACATAGAGAAAATCGAATTTCTGCCATTGCTCGACTGAAATCGAAGCTCTAAATGGCATGTAAACACCTTAGCTAGGCTGAAATTGAACCGAACTTGATTTCTCGCAATCGAGCTACACGACCTAGATTATGCGATTGTAGCCGAGCTACTTAGTGCATGTATACCCTATCGAGCTACGGAGTCAAGCCGCTTACTTCAGCGCTGCCCCTTCCGGAAGTGACGAGTGACGAGACCAAAAGCGGGAAAAACAACAGCCTTGGTCGGCATGACAACGAATCATGACAACGGCATGAATCTTTTCTTTTTGTGGCATTGTTTGCACTGTTAAAATTTAGCTCACTTACTGTATCACCAAATACATCTGTACAGCTGTTGCATAGCTGTGAATTGTGTACATAAACAAGTCATTTTTGTGTGTGTGTGTGTGTGTGTGTGTGTGTGTGTATATATATATATATATATATATATATATATATATATATATATATATATATATGTCCAACATCTGAAGAATGTCAATAAAAACAAAACAATTGAACTTGTGTGTTTATTAAGACATAAGTTAAATTGTAAGCAAAAAATAATAATTTTTTTGTAAGCAAAAAATGGACTTTAGAAAAATATTATTGTGCAAAATAAGTTGTCTTACAAAACAGTGGTCTGCGCCGGACAGTTTGTAGCCATACAGTCTGTTAGAGCAAGCCTAACAGCTTGAACACGGAACTGCAAGTGTTGCCAGATTGGGGGGGTTTAAGTGCATTTTGGCGGATTTGAACATGTTTTGGGCTGGAATACGTCAGCAGTATCTGGCAACACTATAGCTCTTCTTCATGACGACAACCGGAAGTGTACCAACACGATGGGGCGTGTAGCGCCACGTGTGGCTCGGGTGCACAATGCACCTTGCACAATAGCCCGATTTCACTTGTGCATGTAGGATTGGATTTCTCTGGCACCCCTGCTGGGACCCTTTGCTCGATTACCGACAGTAGCTCGATTTGGATGTGCATGTAAACGTACTGACTGTCTTAACTACAGGCTTAGCAGATTTCAGCTTCTGCCTGTAAATATACTCCTATACTCATCAATCTGACTTTTATAGAGGATGTGTGTCAGTGCACATGCAGTGTTGCTTCTGTTGTACTGGAAACAACCCGGAAACGTAGAATATCTGATTTATACCCATAGCAGTTTGAGTTTAACAAACTTATATTTAACATTATTAGAAATGTATTTCATATCTGACTGCCTATATGACAATATATTCAAAGTATATCCAGGTTACTATTAAGATTTTTATTGTTAATATTTTTCCAGAAACTTTGTGAGAAAAAAACAAAATACATTTTATATATATATATATATATATATATATATATATATATATATATACATACACACACACACATGGGTGCCGCCAGGGGGGGAAAGGTTAGAACAATTCTCGGGGCCCAGCACTGCCATGGGGCCCTTTAAGGGGCTGATAATATGCTTTTAATAAGACTTTTGAAATACCAACAATGCAATATTCCATCTGGTAAAATGAGCTAATTGAACAAGGTTGTCTATTTCTTGAGTTCTTCAACATAGTCATTTAACCCTCCCCCTTTTGCGAAATGGTATGGTCCAGTTCTGGTAGAAACGCGATGCGTTAAATCTGTGTGCTGATCAGTGCAACGCTACTTGCTGCTGAGTCGCGGTGCAGCAGCCAGCCAGCCAGCAGTGGAGTGCGTACAGTCTATGATTGCTAAATATGAAGAGTGGCTGTCAAAAACGTAAAGAAAGGCAGCTGAAAGCTGAGAGGGACCGGAGAGGCAGGCAACTGGTCACTCAGTTTTTCCCAAAGAAAAGTAGCTATCGCTCACATGTGTGTTCAAAATATTAGCGAATGGTAAATGAACAGTATGAACGTGGTTGGATTAGCCTATCAAGAGAACACTTTTACAGTTTGTACAGTGACATTTTTTCAATTTTAATAACTGAACTGACTTGTGTGATAAACAAGATGAAATATTACGTTATGCTGGTGCTAATAACTAGTGCTAATAACCAGTTTCATAACTAATGGGGTGCCCTAAATATGCACAGATTCAGCCTCAGGGGGACCTCCGCCCTACCAAACCACTGAACCCGCCTTTGGAGAAGGAGGTAAGCAGCAATACAACCCATAAATGCTTTAGGATTGAAGTTTTTAATGAGCAAGCGCCATATACAGTTTGCTAGATTAAAGTGTTGCTAATAACGGACACCAGTCAAGTGTTTGACATGGTTACGTGTGTGGAATGTTCACACGTTCTAAACCACTGGTTTCAAATTGAGGAGCTGGAGAAAGCGCAGCACACATAAAAGAGGGATACAGCAGTCACATCACACGTTTCACTACCAATTGTCCTAGCACAAGAAGGCATGTGGCAAAATCTTGAATTTTCATTTGTGATTGTAAATGCACCAGAATTAGTCACTGACCAGTTTTCATCTAGTCCCTGGTAGGTTAATACATAAAATGTAAT
Organism: Neoarius graeffei; assembly: GCF_027579695.1. NCBI lineage: Eukaryota > Metazoa > Chordata > Actinopteri > Siluriformes > Ariidae > Neoarius > Neoarius graeffei. The sequence continues at coordinate 38,810,709 of NC_083577.1, forward strand.
AACAAAGTCACAAACTCAAGGTCCATGGGCTATCAAAAGTCAAATAATGACAATAGTGCAATTGTGATGAGGGTGGGCAAAGTTGGGGGGCCCAAAATTCTAATCTTTCATGGGGCCCAAAATTTCTGGCGGCACCCCTGTATATATATATATATATATATATATATATATATATATACACACAGGGGTGCTGCCAGAAATTTTGGGGCATAAATATAAAATGCAAAAAAAAGGCTGTGCAACTGCAATTAAGCTGCTAGCATTCATTTTTCAGGTTGCAGTGGTGTTTGACAGTTAAAGGACATGGGACATGAAACATAAATGCACGCTATATCAGTTTCTTTCCATTAAAAATATGAAATAATTGCATCAACAAATACAAAATTATCTATTAAATTCAGCAAAATCGTTATATTCGTGATGATTATATGGCATTTCTGCTCGAGCTCCGATATGCATATTTTACAACCGGAAGAGCCGCTGTCACGTGATCATACGTCACAAAAACTTTCGGGTACAGCACAAGCGGGTAGATGAATATGGAGAAGTGTGAATCGTGATGATGACGAATGTGACAAAATAGTTTTTGTGTCTTGGATGACAAGAAAATTGTTTCGTTTTTAGAGTGTTTAACGTACATTGAACATCATGGTGTATTGCGACCTCCCAGTCAGTCAGACGCGCTGTTACTCCTGTTAGCAATGTAGCTAGGCTCAGCATGGCCAATGGTATTTTTTGGGGCTGTAGTTAGATGCGACCAAACTCTTCTGCGTTTTTCCTGTTTACATAGGTTTATATGATCAGTGACATGAAACAAAGTTCAGTTACACAAATTGAAACGTGGCGATTTTCTATGCTATGGAAAGTCCGCACTATAATGACAGGCGTACTAACACCTTCTGCGCGCTGCGACAGCGCATTGATACCTTCACTCGGAGTTGTACCATTATTTTTTAGACAGGGCGGACGGACCAGGGCATTCGCCCGCCTGGCCGTGCCCGACGAGGAGCGCTCTCGGCCGGCTTGGGAGGCAGACGGCAGCCCCTCCTGGAAGTGTGGTTTTACCATGGGCCTCACGCGGAAAAATGCCGAGGTGCATTCGCTAAGCGACTGAAAGCCGAGGTAAGGATTAGTATTATAATTTTGGGTGTATCAATTATTGATTATCATAATTCTGACTCGTTTCGCCATTTTGAATGTTTTCATCTCGGACTCTGGAAGCATTGTATCTCAATCAATCTCGAAAAATATCAGCAAAAAAAAAACTAGCTTGCAACGGACTTTAGCTAGATCTATGATGAACTTTCAATGTATGATACAAAAATAATACTTCTTTCAACAGATCATTAGCCTTTGAGCAGAATTGTTTTTAACTTACCAGGATGTGTTATCGAGCCGACCGCTTTCAGTTTCATGGGGATTGAATGAACTCTCACTCTCAGAATCATCTGACCCGTCAGAGTAAAGACAAGATCCATGTTCATGTGAATTTCCAGCTATCGGTTCGAATTGATAGGGTCTAACTTCACATCTCTGTGAAACATCGGGAATGTCACTGTCGATGGTGTCCATTTCGGTAACCTGTTTACATTAGATACCCAAGCGCTGGCTCCTTGGAAAGTTTTTGTGACGTCACGGGTCATGTGACCACCTAGCTAATTAACGAATCATTGTTTTACGCTGATGTATAAAAAAGTTGAATAATGTGATGATTTTCACATTTTTGACGCCCTGCAGTGATTTAGATGGCATTTCTTATGTCCTTTATACATAATTATACCCAGAAAAAAATCCATGTCCCATGTCCTTTAAGAGACGCTACACCTTTCCCACATTTGGGTGTGGTTTCAGCACCTTCAGCAGACACGCCCCCCCAGTGTCTCAGAGCACAGACTACTGCTTATTTTTTTCATGATATTGAAACCTAATTTTATTTGCATGGATTTTTTAATCATTCCAAATTGGCTGGGTGAATAATAGCACATTTGTCTGTGCTGTGACAAACTAAGAACACATACAGTATTGCTGTTTTACTCTGACTTTAAGGATTTAATGACTGTCCTGATGACATCATGGTCTGTGTGGCGTTTCATTTCATTATTCTTGAAATTCCTCTTGTAGATCAATAAAGTACAATTAAACATGCATATCTGTAAGTTTGTCAGTGCTATACAATTTCCAAAGTCGTGCCCATCACTTGAGAAGGCGAATATACATATAGAAATATACAGCTGTACTGTCATGGATACTATAGTGTAAACAGATGGTTCATTTTTGCTTTCAGAATTATATTGCAGAGCTTGATTCAGGATGGTCATCAGGGGCTGTAATGTCATCACTACAACCAGTAGAGCTTGTAGGACTTGATGGTACAATTTCTTGAATAATCAACACTTCTTGCCTGTTGTCTTGAGTGGGAGAGTGGTAAAGACTTCATTGGGGTCATCAGGTGGGCACCCTCCTTCCTTGATGTTTCATTGATTTAGGCCCACGACACCTCCAGAGGGCTCAACGGTGACACCTGGCATCCCAGGTGTGCCCCCCTCTGTTTTTACCCCTCAGTGGTCATTTCCCCCTCAATGGTCATCTCACAGCCCAGCTGGAGTCCTTCCTCTTGATCCACAGCCAGTTGCTGCTTCGCTCTGCAGCCTCTGAGAGTGACTTCACTGCTTTTTGGAAGGCCTGTCCTTTCACTCCCATTCTGTTCAGGAGCCTAGTTGTAGTCTTGGCAAAAAAACCTCTACACCCAACTTCTACTGGGAACACCTTGGTATGCCTTCTTGCCTTCAACATTAAAGGTCTGCTCTCCCCCCCGGGGGATATTGAGGACTGTTCCAAATACACATCTGAAGCTATGCAAGTTTTTGTCCTGGAGACATAAGTGACACCATTAGAAACCCTGAATCTTCTAGTTTTCAAATATATACAGTATGTGTTTAAAATAATTTTTATTGATGGCTCTTTGTAAAGACAATAAGAAGAAATCTTAGATATAAGCTCTCTAAATAAATAAATTTCTTTTATTTCAGCTCTCTAGGCAGTAGCAGCCTCTTAATGACACACCCCTCAGCTATTCAGATGCTAAGCACTCGGGCAATCAATAGTGTCATTGTCTAGCAGGACTGGGTGAGAACACGCCCCATTTCACCGGTATAAACAAGTCCACATGTTCACTTGTTTACATACTAACTGAGAAATTTTGAGGAGAGACTATTACCCTGTCCACACTAGGGATTTTGTACCGATATGATACTACTTTCGTACCGCAATACCTGTCCACACTAGCAACTATACTGGTACTGTAGCGATATAACTGTATTGGTACGAAACCCACAAATGTATGGGTTTCGTACTGGTACAGTATCGGTACTGTAGCGCTTCGCTGTAGTGTGGACAGATGAAGTAGTTCTGTATCGATACAAATATAATGCGCATGCACAATGAACCATTCCTACTTCTTCCGGCAATATGCACGTGCTTTCCAGCTGTAAATAAAACGTCAAAATGGCTCAAAACGACCGTGGAGCTACATGGAGCAAAGAAAGGGGGGGAAAAAGGAGGGAGGAAGAAAGGAGGAAGAGGGGAAAAGGGAGAGAAAGGGAGGGGAAGAGAAGGGAAGAGGGAGAAAGTGAGGGGGGAGATTGAAGAAGATTGAAGAAACACAGGACGAGTTGGAATTATCCTTTATGTGCCAGCATGTACTAAGACTTGCCAACGGAAATGACACAGAGGAGTTATCAAGTGGGCACCCCCTTCATCAGCATTTCGTTGATTTAAGCCCACGACGCCTCCGGAAGGCTCAACGGTAACCCCAGGCGTCCCTGAAGTACCCCCCTCTGTGTCATCCCTGGCTGCCACTTGATGCCCAACAGGTGTCCTTGTGCTTCAGCCAAAGCCAGTGGCTACTAACTTCAGCTGCTCCTGACAGCGTTTTGATGGCATGACGTAGGGCGTGGCCTCTTACTCCCATGTCCTTGAGTAGCCTGGTGGTGGATGACGCCACAAAGCCTCTGCAACCCACCTCCACAGGGCACACCTCCGTCCTCCAGCCACGTTGCTGTGCCTCCGCAGCAAGGTCAGCATATCGTAGGTGTTTCCTTTCATATGCCTCTTCTACGGACTCCTCCCAGGGCACAGTGAGTTCAATGATATAGACCTTCTTAGCAGATGGTGACCAAAATACCAAGTCAGGCCTAAGAGTAGTGGCAGCGATCTCAGGAGGAAAGGCAAGGCGTTGACCAACATCTGCCAGCATTTTCCAGTCAGAAAGGGAGATTCGTTTTCTTTGTTTCTTTCTCAACTGCCTCGCGCGTGTTATATGATTCGACTGAATAAATGACCACCAGAAATACAGACTGTACATTGACAACAAAAAGCACACACACGTTGTTTCATCCGCCATATTCTTGGAAGGAAGTTACTCGGTAACCACAGAAACATTTCGCGCACGCGCATTTCAACTACCGTGAAAGAAAACCGCAAACATTTCTTGCTAGTGTGGACAGATGCACTAAACTGTACCGGTATACTTTGTATCGATACAGTTATACCACTTTCGTACTGGTATAAGTGTGAACACAGCATTACTTTCTTTGCAGTAGCTTGCAAAGCTTTGGGGGAAGGTAACAACAGTGCCCTGGCAGAGCCACTGACAGGACAAAGACAGCCATTGACAGATTGACAGCCAACACCACATGGACAGTGACGGGGGGTGGGGGCAGTTACAGGTGTGATACACCCATCTAATCAGTATTCATTTGAAATAGCCACTGGCTTCAGTTTGTCTGATTTTTTTGCAATTTGTATTGAAACTACATAACATTACTGAATGCTCTTCTTACTTTTATGTAGCCAATACTTATGTTTACAAGGTTCAAACTTCAAAAGTCTTGGCTAGATATATTTATAGTGTGTTTTTTTACAAGATTTGAAGACCTTTGAAAATAGGTTTTTGTCTAGTTGTGTTTACACTGAATTTTAATAAAAACTAATTTCATTACATTTACTTTACTCTCATATTGTTATTGTTGAGGTTTTCTAGAATATCACCATATGTGCCACTTTTGTATAGATGTTTTTAGTTAGATGAAAAACTCAAAAATGTCAAGGTGTAGCAGACTGCCTCAAACTGTCTGAAAGGCCCCGGACCTCTGAGTGGAGACTGATCTGCCGGAATTGGTTGATGCTAGATGTATCCTTTTCCTTGGGTATCATTACACCCCCTGCTCTCTGCCAAGCTTTTGGTATGGTTTGCTTTGTCCAAACCACCTTCATCTGTTTCCAGAGAAACCGCAAAACGTCGGGAGCATTTTTGTACAGCTGGTATGGAACTCCATTTGGTCCAGGAGCTGAAGCTGCCCTTGCCTTCTTAATTGCCTTCTCAACCTCACTCCACCGTGGGGGACTGTCATCCAGTAGATGTTCTGGCTGAGGTACTGGTGGCATGTCTGAGGGTATCTCCCTTCGTTCAAGTCTCTGGATGTCTATGTTTCTTTCAGGTGGTCCCCCAGCTCCCTCTTTGACACCTTAAGAGACCCGCTCTTCTCCTTTGTGAACAGACCTTTTACAAACCTGAAGGGCTCTTTGTAGAAGGAAATTCTTACCTTCTCCTTCCTCTTGTGTCAAGTTCTGAGGTTTTCAGCTCTTCACAGGCTTGCCAGAAGACCCTTAAGATCCTCATGCAGGAGGTCAATGGCTGCTCTCTCCTCCACTGAAGCTTTCCTCCATTGTTTCCTCAGCTGTCATCTTTCCTTGACAAGTTGATCAATCTCTTGTTGCCTTCTGGACTTGGGTGGGGTCGTTGTTTCCTTCTTATTTGGCTGTTTTAGTCCAAATCTTTCTGCTCCATAGGAGTTGATAAGATCACCCATTTTCTCCAGCTTCTTCTCAACTGTTCCTCTGAGGCTACTCAGGATGTTCATCAGGTCTGTATTGATTGTTGCCCACTCTTTCTTGCTGCAGGATTCTGGCCACTTCACTTGGTTTCTGTGGCCTTGGATGTTTTTCTCCAATGCAGGCTGTGGCTGGTTAGGTTCCAGGTTGTCACAAGGTGTGCTTGAGTCTCTCTCAGTCACTGGGATAGTAATGCTCAGTGGACTGTGGGTTGAATCCTGCCACTGAGCTTCATTTGCCTTACTGGACCTTTGTCTTAGTAGATAATCCTGAAATTCATCTCTGTTATGAAGTTACAATGAAAAAAAGAATAATTTAATTTACCTGATTTAAATGTGTACTGTACATTAGTGCTTTGTAAATGAACTGAGGTGCGTTTACACCATTTGTTTCTGTACAGCCAGGATGATTTGATAGTCATGGAATAAAAGTGAACTCAACACATTCTCACCGAACCAAGTATCACTGAGCTACAAGGCAGTGATGCTTCTCACTATGCTATCCAATCATACCACAGAAGCAAGCTCATTTACTACTATGAATTACAGTCTTCCTGTCTATAATTAGAGCATGTTAATTCTATGTAAATTGGTTAATTAATTACTAGTAGACTGTATATTTGTTTAAATTACATTTTAAAATAGCAATGAAATCACGTTTTGATAAGAAAGAAAACATTTTTACATAAATGATATTTCATATTTTCTTTCACATCAGCATAACCACATATTCTTTTTTTCAGTGTATAAGCATGCAAAAATACTGAAGAAGGTGAATGTAAATGTAGGCAACACCCATAGTGCTAGCTAGTCAGATAGCCAGCTTAGCTACCACTAATGTGCTGTGTATCTGCTTCTCTACTTCTGGACATCTGTAATTTCATAGTGGAGACAAATTTAAGGATTTAATAACTGTATTGATGACATCCTGATCCCAAACAAGCATCTTGATAGCCAAAGTAAATAACACCATCAAACGTGGACTCGCTCTTTACACGGGCATTTAACAGAGGCTCTTATCCAGAGCAACCTACAACAGGACCCTGACAAACCCACAGCAGCGGGCAGCCCGGGGAGCAGTTGGGAGTTAGGTGCCTTGCTCAAGAGCATTTCAGCTATTCCTACTGGTCCAAGGAATTGGACCAGTGACCTTTTGGTCCCAAAGCTGCTTCTCTAACCTTTCGGCCATGGCTTCCCTGGTAACGTTTGACTTTTATGTTTACATTTCATATTTACATTTAACATGTAAGGGTGGCATGGTGGTGCCATGGTTAGCACTGTCACCAGAAAATTCTGGGTTCGAACCTCACTGCCTTTCTGTGTCAAGTTTGCATGTTCTCCGTGTGCCTGCCTGGCTGCCTCCAAAGACATGCGGATTAGGTCAATGAATACGAATAGTTGTTTGTATCTGTGTTAGCCCTATAATAGACTGGCAACCTGCCCAGGGTGTAGTCTGCCTCTCACTCAAAGTCAGCTGGGATTGGCTCCAGCTTCCCCTGTGACCCTGCTGGATAAGCGATATAGATAATGGGTGGATCCAAACACATTATTTACAAATAATGAGCAATTTTCAAGTCATTTTACACAGAAAAATAACATGAGGAAATGGAACATTGGTTTTGTTGCATTAATTCATCTCTAAATGTAGGAAAATTGTGCTAAATGATCAAAAAATTACACCCATAAAAAGGTTAAACAATTTTACCAAACACCACTCCATGTGCATGTGCGAGAGAGAGAGAGAGAAAGAGAGAGAGAGAGAGAGAGAGAGAGAGAGAGAGAGGCACTTTTAAACTTACACATTATCCGAAGTTCCAGTCCAGTTATAACAATAGTTCTTCCAATAATCCTTTAGCTTTTTACTGACATTTGTCATGGTATTCCTGCAAAGACAATATTGTACATATCATCCTTAATTATATCCACATTAAAAAAAAATCAGTGGCCTTAAAATCCTTGAGATAATACCCTTACTGTATACTGTACTATAAACAACCTTTTGTATAGAGATAATTGACTCCTGCACTCCTGAAAGTTATAGGCCATCTGAAGATATTACTTAAACACACCTGTAGTCTTCAGTATCATCAAAGTTCTGCTTATTGTGAGTTGGTTCGAGGTAGTCACACTCGATCACCCCGATAATGCCCTCTCCTGTGTTGCCGGCCTGGTAACAGAACATAAACACTACTGTATAAATATCATAAATAAAAGACCATTTTGTTTGGTTTACTTCATAAAATAACCCCTGAACTGACTCGGATTATGTATTCTTTTACATGATGAAAGCCCCTGAAATAAGTACTCTTGCATATTGGGTGACATGTACTCAAGCACAGTTATCGAGAATTACAGATAAAAAGTTATCATTTTGTTGTATGTGCAAAAATAAGTCCAACCTCTGCTTAGTCAGGGGATCATCCCATGTATTTTCTCAGTGACAGATGAATAACTAGTTCAGTGAATGAATACCTGGGGTGTGTTTCAAATAGTACCATAAGTTGTGTGATGTACACAATGTGGAATGCTCTGAAGATTGATCTTCAGAGAATGCTGCATGCTCACACTGAGCACTTTGGGGAGCAAAGTTGACTTTCAGCATAAACAATACCGGTCAAATTGGACACACCTTCGCACAGTGTTTTTTCTTTATTTTTATTCATTAAAAGAAACTTCATGTCATGGCTTGTTGTTTCTCTTTATTTAGTTGAGTGGTTCTTGATATAATATAGATTACTACAGTTGTGGCATAGGACTATTTACTGTATTTTTATTATTTACTATTTACTGTATGATGGTCTGAAATGTATTAAGAAGGCACACCTCTGAACTGAAAAGCATTCCAGGTGACTACTTCATGAAGCTGGGTAAGATAATACCAATAGTGTGCAAAGCCTCATCAAGATAAATGGTGGCTACTTTGAAGAATCTAAAATATGAAATGTTTTGTTTTTAAACACTTTTTTGTTGACCACATAATTCCAAATATTTTCCATATGCTATTTCATAGTTTTGATGTCTTCAGTATTGTTCTACAGTATAGAAAATAATTAAAATACAGAAAATCTATGAATGAGCAGCTGTGTCCAAAATTTGAATGGTACTTTTTGGGGCCTGACAATTGTCCAGCAGCCCCTGCAAAAAAGACTGGCACCAGGTTCAGTTGACTGAATGTATACCATTTTTGGAACAATTCTCACAAGAACTGTGGCCTGGACCCCTACATCACAGTCATCAATAAGTCAACAACTGCATCACCCAGGGAAGGAGCTGCCAAGGTGCCCCCCAACATTGTGAACTAATTCAGGGCCATAAGTAGAGAGACCATGAGTCAATTTGGCATCAGGATAGGCCTACCTGTGTCTGGATAAAATTTTCCGAGATCTACATATCTGTTTGCTGTCAAGTAATGGTGGATGGTAGACGGATGTAATCGCAGGAAGCAAATTTGTTATAAAACAACAGTCAGGCATACAAATCCAAAATGTTAGGCAGAATCAAAAACATTGGACATGCAAAGGTCATGCGAGGCATAGGCTAGATGAGGCAGAGACAAAAGCAGAATCCAGAATACAGACATGCATACATGTCAAGTTATAAGGTTTCCCGTATTTGTCATGCTCCGCCCCAGACTTCCACTCCGGAGATTACTTATCTCCCAGGTCAGTGCTAATCCGGATCCGGGACAGGAATTCCATCTAGCCTGCATTTCACTTCCTGGTTCTCTCTGCTGTGTATTGAGGTATTTCACCTGATGTCACAGGGTCACGTGACGCCCCGGTGTCCGCCATTTTGAAAGTCAAGCTAGCTAATGTCAACAACAGTAGCTGGTATGTTACTGTAGCAATGTTTACGTTCAGTCATTTGGATGACTGTTAAAACCTTTCAGTCTCAAGTTTTTCCTTTACTGGATTTACTAGTTTACTGAGCTAGCGCGCTCGGGCAAGCCGGCGGCCGGCTAGCGCGCTCGGGCAAGCCGGCGGCCGGCTAGCGCGCGCTAGCTCCCAGCTTGCCCGAGCGCGCTAGCTCAGTAAACTAGTAAATCCAGTAAAGGAAAAACTTGAGACTGAAAGGTTTTAACAGTCATCCAAATGACTGAACGTAAACATTGCTACAGTAACATACCAGCTATGATGTTGTTGACATTAGCTAGTGCTAACAGCTAGTTGCTAATACACTGCTACAACTACACCGACCCTAATAATATAGTTCTTGGTCATTGTCTGGTAACAGCAAATTTATAACGGGCCATGTCTCAACAGACTAAGAAGTTATTTCAATGACATTTAATAACATTTTGTTTATCCTGAGGACTGAAAGTAAATGAAAATGTGAACAAACCTTAGCTGTAATAAGATGGCGACCACCGGCTCAAGGGATGACCCGCTGATGTAGGCATGTTACCCAACCTGACACAAAATATTTGTAGGTATCCAAACTCTTATACGCTTTCAGATCAATACCTGTGTATGGCGATGGGTTTTTAACGACATAGGTATACAGATCATGTGGGCCGAAGTCAGGTAAAGACGAGGGCTTCGTGTACTTCCGTACGTCAGTGAACAATCCTGGTGGAAGCAGGTAAACGTCGTTCTCTAAGCCTGCTAACCTCAATTTTTGCAAATACCTCTCCTTCTGCTCGCCCTGTAAATGCCCTACGTCGCTGGATAGTGAAGGTGTTTTCTGCATCTCGCTCCTTTTTCTTTTATGTTTTTCGTTTGTCGCCTTCCTCGCATTCAAACGGATTCGAGCCGTGCCGTCCAAAATGGCAGCATCACATGACTTGGTCACGTGGGTGAAATACCTCAATAAATAAGCCGTTCTCAGACCCTGACTTTGCCAGAACGTCTTGTTTTGCTATTCTAGCCATTTCTGTGCCTTCATTGTGTTTCATGGTTTTTGCTCAAGCTATTTTTCTAGTTCATGGTTTTTGCACTAAGGGTTTTTTCTAGTTCATGGTTTTTGCACTTAGGTTTTTTTCTTGTTTGTTTTTTTGCTCTAGCATTTTTGTCCTTGTCTGTCTCGTGTTTTGTTCAAGTTTTTGTTAAGTTTTGTCTCTTTGTACCTGGACTATTTTTGCCATTTGTTTGTTTACCTTTTTTGCCACACCCTTTCCCTGGATTGAATCTCATTATTTATTGGATTACTGCCTGTGTGTTCTGCTTCTGGATCCTAATCTCATCACCCCTAACAGTACGTTCTGGCTAGCATGGATCCAGCAGAACTCACCCGTTTGAGAACGGCCATCCAGCAGCAAGGGACTCTCCTTGGGACCCATCAACAAGACCTCCATCAGATCACCCAGAACCTCACCACCCTGTCCAACTCACTCAACCTCCTCACCACACAGATGCAGCACTATCAAGCTGTGCCTACCCCTGCCCAGCTGTCTCCTACTTCAGCTCCTGCCACTGCTCTTCTCTGCGAACCGAGACTTCCAGTGCCTCAGCCCTATGATGGAGAACCAGGTACTTGCAGATCATTTCTGTCTCAATGCTCTTTGAGCCTAGAACTGCAACCTCTGGCCTTCGCCACAGAATGCTCCCAGGTAGCATATACAATCACGCTCCTCACCAGCAAGGCCAGAGAGTGGGGAACAGTGGTCTGGGACGCCGATGTACCCTTTTGTTCCTGTTTCAAGGATTTCTCCGAGGAGATGAGGCGAACTTTCAACCGCTCTCTGTCTGGCCGGGAGGCGGCTAGAGGGCTCCTGGAGCTGTGGCAGGGGTCCCGGTCTACCTCGGACTATGCCATTGAGTTCCGGACGTTGGCGACATCGTGCAGTTGGAATGAGCGCCCAGATCGACGCGTTCCTGCACGGCCTGTCTGAGGCCATTAAGGACGAATTGATATCGCAGGAACTGCCTTTGAACCTCTCCAGCCTCATGGACCTCACCAACTGCATCGATGCCCGGGTCTAGCAACAGAGGAGAGAGAAGAACCACCCCAGCTTCACCTCCTCTCCACCCCTCGTCGCGCCCGTCGAACCCATGCACGTAGACCGGGGTTGGGTGTCAATGGAGGAACGACAGCACCAGTGGAGCACAGGGGCCTGTTTCTATTGTGGTCAGCGAGGACACATCTGCCAAGCCTGCCCACTAAAGGGAACGAGACCACCAGTGAATCGAGGGGCCCTGGTGGGCAACACTCAGAACCAGCCCCCCACTGATCGACCATTACTCCCTGTCATCCACGACAACCATCATCACCATCTCCAGGCTCTCGCCAACTCCGGGGTGGACAGGAACCTGATCTGCTCTGCCACCACCAAGCGTCTGGGAATTCTGCTACTCGCCCTCGACGTCCCTCTCACAGTCCTGACACTCAATGGCACTGGCTTGACCACCATCACCCATCTTACCACTCCGCTCATCCTGAGGATTTCCGGCAACCACTCTGAAACCATCCAACTCCACTTCATGAACAACCCCCACGTACCCATCATCCTAGGATTACCCTGGGTAACGCAGCACAACCCCCACCTAAACTGGGCCAATAATACCATCCTAGGCTGGAGCAATTCCTGTCTAGCTTCCTGCCTGAACTCCGCTCTGCCTCCCACCAAACCACCATAGCCTTCAGCCAGCAAGTTTCCTGACCTCTCTCATGTGCCTCTGGAATACCTGGACTTAAGACTTGTTTTCAGCAAGACCCAAGCAGTGTCCCTCCCTCCTCACAGACCCTATGACTGTGGAATCAACCTCCTGCCCAGGACGGCGCCACCCAAAGGGCAACTCTACTTTCTCCCATTGAAAGGCAAGCCATGGAGAAGTACATCTCCGAGTCTCTGGCAGCAGGGATTATCCGCCCTTCATCCTCCCCAGCAGGGGCGGGATTTTTCTTTGTGGAAAAGGACAAGTTGCTCCACCCCTGCATTGATTTGAGGTCTCAACGCCATCACCATCAAGAACCGTTACCCCTTACTGCTCATGTCTACGGCCTTTGAACTACTCCAGGGAGCCAAGATATTCACCAAGTTGGACTTACGCAATGCCTACCTTCTCATCAGGATCAGAGAGGGGGACAAGTGGAAGATGGCCTTTAACACCACCACTGGCCACTACGAGTACCTCGTGGTCCCTTTCGGCCTGACCAGTGCACCCGCGGTCTTCCAGGCACTTGTCAACGATATCCTAAGGGACTTTCTTAACATCTTTGTTTTCATGTACCTGGATGACATCCTGATCTTCTCTCGCTCCCTGGAAGAACATCCGGGCCACGTCCAGCAGGTCTTCCAGCGCCTGCTAGAAAACAAGCTGTTTGTCAAGGTGGTAAAGAGCAAATTCCACCAGAGCGCTCTCGTTTCTGGGGTTCATCTCCCTGGCTAGGATCCAGATGGACCCTCTCAAGCTTGAGACAGTCACAGACTGGCCTACCCCATCCTTGCGACAAGGGCTCCAGCGTTTCCTGGGATTTGCTAATTTCTACAGGTGCTTCATCCACGACTTCAGCACAGTGGCCCGATCTCTCACTGCCTTGACCACGATTAAGACCAAGTTCAAGTGGGGGGAGGAAGCAGAGAAAGCCTTCTCCGTGTTCAAGCGCAAGTTCACCACAGCACCCATTCTCACCATACCCGATCCGACCAAACAGTTCATCGTGGAGGTTGACGCTTCCGAGTCCAGGGTCAGAGCCATTCTCTCCCAGAGGGCCAGTGATAAAGTCCACCCCTGCTCCTTCTCTTGCCGGCTGTCCCCTGCTGAACGTAATTGCGACAGAGTTGTTGGCCATCAAGCTAGCTTTGGAGGAGTGGAGGCACTGGCTCGAGGGGTTGGATCTCCCCTTCCTAGTCTGGACCGACCATAAGAACCTGGAGTACCTCAAGTCTGCCAAACGTCTCAATTCCCGTCAAGCCTGTTGGTCTCTTCTTCTCCCGGTTCAACTTCACGCTCTCCTACCGCCCAGGCTCCAAGAATGGCAAACCCGATGCCCTGTCCAGGATGTTCTCTTCCCACCAAGAGGAGTCCAAGCTACCCAAGACCATCCTTCCTCCATGCTGCCTGGTGGGAGCTGCCATTCTAGAGGTTGAGACGCTTGTGCAGAAGGCCCTGGAGCAGGACCCCAGTGAAAGTAACTCAAGCAACATACCACTTAACCATTTGTTTGTTCCCTGTTCTGTGCGAACCCAGGTGCTGCAGTTGGGTCATGGCGCCAAGTTGGCTTGTCACCTGGGAGCTGCTCGAACCCTGGCGCTCATCCAACAGTGCTTCTGGTGGCCATCCATCAAAGAAGACGTCCAGGAGTTCGTGGCAGCCTGCGACACATGTGCCCAGAACAAGACAGCCAATCGACCCCCCCTGCCAGCTTGCTAAGACCCCTCCCGATTCCTCATTGACCCTGGTCTCACATCACCCTGGACTTCATCACAGGACTCCGCAACTCAGATGGCAACACATGCATCTTCATAGTTATCAACCATTTCTCCAAGACAGTCCATTTCATCCCTCTGCCCAAGCTTCCTACAGCTAAAGAAACCGCCAAATTACTCATCCTCCATATTTTCCGCATACACTGACTTTCCGACCGGGGTCCTCAGTTCACTGCGCAGTTCTGGAAGGCCTTCTGCAAACTCATTGGGGCCTCCTGTAGCCTCTCCTCAGGGTCCCACCCTCAAACCAATGGCCAGGCGGAACAGGCGAACCAAGATTTGGAGGTGGCACTCAGGTACATGGCGTCCAGGGATGCCGGTTCTTGAAGTAAGTACTTACCTTGGGTCGAGTACGCTCATAACACTCTTCCTTCATCTGCCATAGGTCTCTCTCCATTCCAGTGCTCACTAGGGTACCAACCACCACTGTTCCCCAACCAGGAGGAGGAGGTCGCCATACCCTCAGCCCAGATCTTCATACGCTGCTGCAGGAGGACGTGGGCAATGGCCCGGAAAAGACTCATTCGCTCTGCCCTAGCATCCAAGAGGCAGGCCAACAAACACCGCTGTAAGGCACCCACCTACCGGGTGGGGCAACGAGTCATGCTCTCCATATGCCACCTGCCACTCAGAACCGTCTCCCACAAGCTGGCTCCCAGGTACCTAGGACCTTTCCTCATCAGCAAGGTAATCAATCCATGTTCCATCAGACTGGCTTTACCACTCACCATGCGACGTGTTCACCCCACCTTTCACATATCACAGCTTAAACCCCTGGTCTCCAGTCCTTTGCTTTGAGGACTAGTGTTTTTGTCATTGTCTGTCGTGTTTTTGTCAAGTTTTTTGTCTCTTTGTACCTGGACTATTTTTGCCATTTGTTTGTTTACCTTTTTTGCCATGCCCTTTCCCTGGATTGAATCTCATTATTTGTTGGATTACTGCCTGCGTGTTCTGCTTCTGGATCCTAATTTCATCACCCCTAACAGTATTTTGTACGGGAAAATGCAATTTTTTGGCTAATATGGCGTACACTGATTTTCATATGGGAAAATGACGTTTTGTGTCAGATTTTTTTTCGTTACTCCGAGAATTTTCTTAGCATCCACAATTTATTTTTTCAAACACGCATGCCCGATGAAACGGAACCATTTTTGATTTATGTGGTTTTATAGTTGCACGTGGTTTTCTCGGTCATTTAAGTCCATCGGCTTGGACTGCCCAGACTTCTGTGACAGCTGCAGAAGTTATGTTCTGCCAAATTCTCATGGAACACAACCCCCCCCGACTGTGTCAGACCATTTTTCGCAGCTAGCGAAAAAAAAAAAAAGTTTCCCAATTCAAAGACTGCACAGGTAAGCATTTATAGGTTTTTAAGTTTTTACTGTTTGCATGTAGGAAAGCTTCCTCCATTATCATGATAATTTAGGGAGGCGATACTGGGAGTCGCCGTTTATACAACGGCAACTGTAGTTACCTGGCGATTTCTGGTTTCGTTTCCCTAAACATTTTAATTGCTGACAGACATTATATGTAGACACAGATGACCAACACTCATTACTACCATCAGTCGTCAGTAAACTGGAAAAGTATAGAATGAAGAGTAATGGCAGTAACGACCGTTGGTAACCTGTCTCTAAATTGTGTAGTAGGGGATGGAAGCAATTTAACACCATCTACATGTTTGCCGTGCTCTGACTTTTTCTTTTATTGACCAGGAAAATAATAGATGTATGTTGGGGAAAGGTCTTTGATGTAAAAACTGCTCTGGGTGTTGCCAGGTTTCCAATGCTGAAGCAACTTTTTACTGCTTTGCTGTGCCTCCCACAGAGCAATGCAGATAGTGAGAGGGCTTTTTCATTGGTTAGGAAAATTTCATCCTGAGTACAGAAATATGGCTGCACATTAACTGCATATCTGCAAATTAAAATGAACTGTGATGAGGAGCTACAACTGCTACCCAGGCAGTGATATTATAGCTAGTGCCAAATCTGCAACATCTTTGTACAACAAAGAACACTCCAAAAAGGAATAAGATTTAAATTCTTGTTATAGGGCGGCACGGTGGTGTAGTGGTTAGCGCTGTTGCCTCACAGCAAGAAGGTCCGGGTTCGAGCCCCGTGGCCAGCAAGGGCCTTTCTGTGCGGAGTTTGCATGTTCTCCCCGTGTCCGCGTGGGTTTCCTCCGGGTGCTCTGTTTTCCCCCACAGTCCAAAGACATGCAGGTTAGGTTAACTGGTGACTCTAAATTGACCATAGGTGTGAATGTGAGTGTGAATGGTTGTCTGTGTCTATGTGTCAGCCCTGTGATGACCTGGCGACTTGTCCAGGGTGTACCCCGCCTCTCGCCCATAGTCAGCTGGGATAGGCTCCAGCTTGCCTGCGACCCTGTAGAACAGGATTAAGCGTCTAGAGCAGGGGTGTCCAAACTGATCCATAAAGGGCCGTGTGGCTGCAGGTTTTCATTCTAGCCATGCAGCAGCACACCTGATTTGGCTTATTCAATCAACTGACACACCCACCCTTTAATCAAGGGTGGGTGTGGCTGCAAGTATTTGACTGTGTGAAGACAGTTCAGTTGATTGAATGAGCCAAGTCAGGTGTGCTGCTGCATGGCTGGAATGAAAACCTGCAGTCACACGGCCCTTTATGGATCAGTTTGGACACCCCTGGTCTAGAGATAATGAGATGAGATGAGATTCTTGTTATAAATTACTGGGAAGATTTTCAATTTAACTTCATAATTTATTAATATTTTCACTTATCCTTGTTTACATAATATACTTCATGTGGTTCAGTCATCGTTAGTTGGATCTAACACTGCTTGCGGTGTCAACACTTTTTTTTCTCAAATGGAACTTTTACTAACCTTCATTTACTGTTTATGATTATACATAATTTATTACATGTAACCTACTATTTTAATTAACATACCTACTTCGTACTGCTGTTATATTTCAAGTAATTTTCTTTGGTGGAATGTAATATTGTAGGTGATGTCAACACTTGTCAAATAGAACTTTGTGTAATTTTTATGAACTATTTAATATTAAAACTGTGGCAGTGGGGGCGTGGTCAAGCATCGGTCTGTGAATGGAGGGCGGAGTCAGGGAAGGTAAGTGGCAGAATCACTGCACCTGATGTGAGTTAACCTGTGTTTGCGTCTTTCCCAGTGACTGCGCCCTATAAAAGGAGAGAGAGAGCAGAGAAAGAGAGCTCTCTCCCCAACCAGAATGCTTTGTGTGCATGTGTGTGACTGGGAGAGCGTAAAGTGAAAGCTGAAAAGCTAAAAAGTTCTGGCCTGCCATGCTTCTGTGCTCCAGCCACCTGCTCAGATTCTTACAGTGGTGCCGAAACCCGGGATGGAGCGCAGAGAACAGCCCCATGGAGTCCTCCCCTTTCAAGGACCTGATCCATGCCCTCGCCACAGCCCAACAAAGCCAGCACCAGGCGCTGGTCACCTTCCAGAAGGAGCAGGAGCAAAGTTTCAAGGCCCTGGTGCTGGTGCAGCAGGAAGAGCACCAGGCGTTCCGGCACCTACTTGCGTCGGTGGGGTCCACCACCTCCACCGCTGCAGACCCTCCCCACCTCACCCTAATGAAAATGGGCCCGCACGACGACCCCGAGGCCTTCCTCGCTCTCTTTGAGCAGGCAGCAGAGGCGTGGGGCTGGCCGGTGGAACAGCGTGCGGCACGCCTCCTCCCCCTGCTAACGGGTGAGGCGCAGCTGGCCGCACTACAGCTCCCCACCAACAGCCGGCTGGTCTATGCCGACCTCCGCAGGGCCGTCCTCCAACGTGTGGGGCACACCCCGGAGAAACAACGGCAGCGCTTCCGCACACTGTGCCTAGAGGAGGTCGGCCGGCCATTCGCGTTTGGCCAGCAACTCCGGGATGCCTGCCAGCGGTGGCTGAGGGCCGACAACCACGACACCGAGGGACTCATCGACCTGGTGGCACTGGAACAATTCATCGCCCGACTTCCCGAAGGAACAGCGGAATGGGTCCAGTGCCATCGCCCAGCATTGCTGGATCAGGCTATCAAGCTGGCAGAGGACCATTTGGTGGCTGTTCCGACAGCAGGACAGCATGTCTCCTCTTCTCCTCTCTCTCTCCCACCCCCTCCCCTTCTGTTCCTCGCCCCATTCCCCCACTGTGGAGGCGGGGGCCGGCTCTACCCCAGCCGGCCCGCCGCACCTGTGGTGCCCTACCGTTTCTCACTTCTGTGTCTGTCTTCCCCCCCCAGGTGAGTGAGCTCTGGAACACCGGTGCAGAGAGAGAACCTGGGCCGGTTTGCTGGCGCTGCAGGGAGCTGGGGCACCTCCAGCATCAGTGCTCGGCGATGGAGGTGGGCGCAGTGGTCCGGATCCCCGACACGCCAGGGACCGCCCATGATTGGGCCGGAGCATATCGCATACCGGTGAGTATCCAAGGGGATACGTATCAGGCTTTGGTGGACTCCGGCTGTAATCAGACCTCAATCCACCAAAGCTTGGTGCAAGATGAGGCATTGGGGAGAGCACAATTGGTGAAGGTGTTGTGTGTGCGCATGGGGATGTTCACAACTACCCTTTAGTGTCAGTCCACATTCTATTTCGAGGGGAGAAATTTAGAGTAAAGGCGGCAGTTAATCCTCGCCTTACCCACTTGATAATTTTGGGGACTGATTGGCCAGGATTTGGGGAATTAATGACTAATTTAGTGAAGAGTGGGGCCTGCCGTAGTTTAGCAGGGGGAGGTCCTGGTGTGGCATTGGCGGGAGCAGCTGTCACAGAGCCTTCTACTTCATCACCATGTCAGAGTGAGGAGCAGCAGGCTCCTCCTCCCTCTCTCGGGGAATCCCTCATGGATTTCCTGTTAGAGCAGTCGCGAGATGAGACTCTGCGGCATGCGTTTGACCAAGTGAGAGTAATCGATGGTCAAATGGTCCAGCCAAATGCCACCCCATCCTTCCCCTATTTTTCCATTATTAAGGATAGATTATACTGAGTGACGTGACACAGGACACTCAGACTAAAGAACCGATAACTCAGCTTTTGATCCCAAAGAGCCACCGGGAATTGGTATTCCAGGTGGCTCACTTTAATCCCATGGCTGGACACTTAGGGCAGGATAAGACACTAGCCCGAATAATGGCCTGGTTCTATTGGTCAGGGATTCGTGGCGATGTCTGTAGGTGGTGTACGGCGTCAGCTGCAGGCCGGATGGCTCCCCCGACCTGAGTCGGGTAGTGGGGATATGTGGCAGCGGGGATATGTGGCAGCGGGGACGTGGTCAAACATTGGTCTGTGAATGGAGGGCGGAGTCAGGGAAGGTAAGTGGCAGAATTGCTGCACCTGATGTGAGTTAACCTGTGTTTGTGTGTCTTCCCCAGTGACTGCGCCCTATAAAAGGAGAGAGAGAGAGCAGAGAAAGGGAGCTCTCTCCCCAACCAGAAAGCTTGTGTGTGCATGCATGTGACTGGGAGAGTGTAAAGTGAAAGCTGAAAAGCTAAAATAAAGAGTTTGAGAGAACTCAGTTCTGGCCTGCCGCTTCTGTGCTTCTGCCATGTTTCTCTCTGGGATCTAAAATTTCTTTTTATTCAGTACATGCTTATTTGATCAACTTGGTGCAGTATGATAAATATGCCTATTACAATAGGAGTGTATAATGTGGAATAAAATAATGGGTGCTTTGGATTATATATTGGAATTTTTTCTTGTGTACAAGGGCTCATGGGTGTGTGTATAAGGGAAAAGTAAAGATTTTGTAAGGGCATGGGTAACTAAAGGTTGACATGTATGGACAGGAGTAGAAAAACAGTAAAACAGTGGAAAAAAAAGGCTCGGTAAGGTGAGGTTGAACACGCTAAGTGCATTACTTTGCAAAGACTGTATGTGTTCAGTGTCCTGATAAGCACATGCTGATTGCATTCTAATCTGGGAGAGGTGCATGTAATTAGCATGAATGTAAACAATGAACATGGCTATTGTTAGTATTCACAGCTGTCAATTAGCTCGCTAGCTTTAGCAATATGTTGGCCTAGCTTTGTGGAAGACTCCAGTCATGCGCAATGAGTGCAGAGGTAGAGCACACAGAGGTAGGCAGGTAGGTAACCGTACATGTAGGCCATGCAATAATTTCATTCAGACTGAATTGACAGGCTTTTTTACAGCCCTGTCAGTGCCACAGATAACAGATTTTTCTTTTTATTGTCAAAGCATTTTGATTTATTCATTGCTGTTGAGATGTAAAGAGAAATTCAAGAAAGATAACAAAGAGTTCTAAAAATGACCTATTCTAGCTTTAAGGAAAGAGCATGGGGGTTTCCATGTGATGATTATTTAGCAGCTTAAGTTTAAGATCTATTTCAGATCAAATCCATTACAGTGTCAGATGCTTCAATAGAAGAGATTAGACATGAACATCTGAAAAAGCAGTTAAAACATATCGCAGATTTGCTTTGTTTAAAGCACAGGTGTTACCTGCAGGGCATTTCTGCCTGTTGCACCTCTGCCAGTGCCAGTGGGCCAGCCACAGGGTTGTCAGCTGGGAGCCACCCTCCGCAGATGCTTCGCCTTTTTGAAGCTAGAACATCTCTAGGTGGTGGGGCAGCGATAGGGACACCTCCCTACCGCTCCCTGTGGCTGGCCCTAAGATCCTTAGCTCCCCTACTTTGGGTCTCTTCTTCTGAGCCAGAAGCTCCCTTTCTCTGCCTCCTCAGCCAGTTCCCTGAGGGTCTTCTTCTGCTTGGACCCAGTGACTCCAAGGGTCTTCAGTAGCTGCTGCGTGGATTTTCCAACAAAGCATCTGCACCCGACTTCAACAGGGTAGGTACGTACCTTCCACTCTGCTTCTGTACAAGCTGCAGCAAGCTCACTGTACTTCTCCTTTTGAAGACTGCCTCCATCATTTCTTCCCACTGTACTGAGAGTTCTGACAAGATTACTGTCTTAGCAGAGGTGGACCACAGAACAATATCTGGCCGTAGGGAAGAAATGACTATTTCAGGATGGAACTTGAGCTGTTGGTCGTGGTCAACCTTCATCTGCCTCTCACATCCGGACTTCAAGATGGACCACTCCCTCTGGCTGATGTTTCCTGCTTCCACTCATTTAACGAAACCTATCCACGGTTTGGAGGATGATGGGCTGGCTCTATTGGCTTCGAGTCCGAGTTCCTTGAACACCTCTGCCAGTTTCCAGAGCACTTGGTCGTGGTGCCATCATGCTTCTATTTAAATAGGCATCGAGAGTCGTGCAGTCTTGAATATTCAAGATATTGAACATTTACTTTTTTGTTTTAAATGCTTCAATATCGGGGCGGCACGGTGGTGTAGTGGTTAGCGCTGTCGCCTCACAGCAAGAAGGTCCTGGGTTCGAGCCCCATGGCCAGCGAGGGCCTTTCTGTGCGGAGTTTGCATGTTCTCCCCGTGTCCACGTGGGTTTCCTCTGGGTGCTCCGGTTTCCCCCACAGTCCAAAGACATGCAGGTTAGGTTAACTGGTGACTCTAAATTGACCGTAGGTGTGAATGTGAGTCTGAATGGTTGTCTGTGTCTATGTGTCAGCCCTGTGATGACCTGGCGACTTGTCCAGGGTGTACCCCGCCTTTCGCCCGTAGTCAGCTGGGATAGGCTCCAGCTTGCCTGCGACCCTGTAGAAGGATAAAGCGGCTAGAGATAATGAGATGAGATGCTTCAATATCCTAAAACCATCTGTTTATTTCTAATTTTAAATGGGGGAAAAAAATCTGTGTGTGTGTGTGTGTGTGTGTGTGTGTGTGAGATTAAGAATTACACAAACTGTGAGATCCTCACCTTGCGCTGACAGGGGACATGCTCATAAGCTTTGATGAGGCGGTTCTTGTGGTACATCATCAATCCGTAATGTTCTCTGCTCTTTCTGTTGAAGCCAAATATAATTTCCGTTCCCTTTTTCTGAGACAAAGACTTAAGGATCGTGGCATTTAAAATATTTGAATAATTTAAGTAGCTCATACATATGCATTGTTAGATATATTTTTACATTTTGTTACTTTAATATTTGGCACAAGGATACAAAACAAGCAGGTTTATATGTCTCCATGTGAAGCATTGCTAGAGTGTCTGGGAAATAAAGGGTTTTCACCTTCAGCTCTTGAAGGATGATCTGCATCCTTGGCTTCAGGTACAGGATACTGCAGTATGCCTGAATCAAGAGAAAAATAAACAAGCAGACTTAACTCTACTGGATCTTGACCAGTGGTTAAACATAACTTTGACTCCTGAGTTAAACTCCACCTTCAGATTTGAGGAGGAGCTGCTGCGAAACCTCAATTCAATTCAGTTCAGACATTAGCACATTTTGACTCACCTACATATCGAATCATGCATATGTGTATTATTACAATATACAGTGGGTATAATAAGTCTACACACATCTGGTAATATCGCAGAAGCCAAGATAAATGAAATAATGTTTTGATTGTGTGTGCGCAACAGTGGTGGTTGGTGGGGTGGTTATTATAATACTGTGTGTGTGTATAATTTCAGGGCTGTCAATCAATTAAATTGTAACTAATTAACTGCATATTTTTCATGAATTGCTCACAATTAATTGCAGTTAACTTGTTTTTCTTAAGACTTAAGCTTGTTATAATGCATACTTAAATGTAAAATCAACAAAATGTTAAATAATGACACAGGATGTATATTTCAGACATCATTGTTTAATAGCATCTTTAAACACAGAATTACACACAGAACTATGCAATTGCAGAAAGAAAACTCAGGCTTATAAAGTGCCCATTGATTTCAAAATCAAGGCCAGGTATCAACTTAGATAATGACATTTCATATGCACCAATATCTCATCTCATCTCATTATCTCTAGCTGCTTTATCCTGTTCTACAGGGTCGCGGGCAAGCTGAAGCCTATCCCAGCTGACTACGGGCGAAAGGCGGGGTACACCCTGGACAAGTCGCCAGGTCATCACAGGGCTGACATATAGACACAGACAACCATTCACAATCTCATTCACACCTACGGTCAATTTAGAGTCACCAGTTAACCTAACCTGCATGTCTTTGGACTGTGGGGGAAACCGGAGCACCCAGAGGAAACCCATGTGGACATGGGGAGAACATGCAAACTCCGCACAGAAAGGCCCTCGCCGGCCACGGGGCTCGAACCCGGACCTTCTTGCTGTGAGGCGACAGCGCTAACCACTACACCACCGTCCCGCCCATGCACCAATATAAATTTCCCAAAAAAAAAATCTGTTAACAAATTAACAACAACAAAATATTCCATAATAAAGAAAAAAATGCCAGAGAGAAAAAGTCCATAGTTAGAAAGTTTCTATTCTGGCTATTTTTAGCAAGGTTTGTTGTTTTTTCCAGTAAAGACAGTTTCCCTCATTTTGCTTTCAAAAAAATCATCAAAAAAATAAATTAGATGAATGAGAATTTGAAAAAAATTTTTGGACATGTTTGGTGAGTTCTATTTGCTTTCAAGTCTTTAGTTTTAACTTTTAACAAACTTTTATGCTTGCATAATCCCTTTCAACATGTTTCTTTTTGTTGTATAATATTAAGTGGAGTTTTAAACTTTGCTGGCAATAAAACTCATGAAAATTTGCAGTACATTTTATTCAGGTAGAAATATTTTAAAAACTAGATAAATAATTGATGAAGAAAATCTGTTATACTGGAATTCACAGATTTAGTTTGCATTAAACCAAAACTTTTTACTTCTTTGTACACTAAGAATACATTTTTGGAATGACTACTTCCAAAAAAGTTTTTTTTTTCTAGATGGCATTTGATACTGGGGCTCACATTCAGCCAACATTTCCCCGGATTCCACCATGCTGTATGGCCTCATGTCTTCCACAATGAATCCTGCTAATTTAGAAGTTATGTGTTGGGCTTTTTCAGATGTACTCTGGTATTTCTTGTTACTAGAGAACATATGCTCTTTAGTATAAATACACAGGTGATTACAGAAAATCGCACATGCTAATTGATCGAGAAATTCAGACTATTTCTCGATAATCACCTTGAGCGACTCAGCAAAATGGCGGCCAATCGCTTTGTCACAATAAATGAGGAAAAATTAGATTATGAATGCTGTTCCTAAAAGCACTAAAGATGCTACAAAGTTTGGTGTAAAAGTATTCAAAGGTAAGGTGGAACTGTGATTTATTTTATCGATTTCAAAACAAAGTATTTTATGTGGCTCAGCATAGATAAGTGAGAAGTCTGCTCCGTGCCTTTATTAAATTTGCATGCTGCTTTTGAAGTTTGAAATAAAAACCATATTAAAAATCATTTTTTGAAAATAATCACCGGTATATGTCTGTGAAGATTCTCTGTCATCCAGGTACATAGTAATCTGTGGTTGGTAAAAGAGAGCAACTGGACTTGCTTGAAGATTCTTGGAAACGTTTCACCTCTCATCCGAAATGAGAAGTGAAACGTTTTCAAGAATCTTCAAGCAAGTCCAGTTGCTCTCTTCTACCAACCACAGATTACTATGTACCTGGATGACAGAGAATCTTCACAGACATGTTTCTACGCACTTTGGGATGAGATCCCTTCGACTGGTGCGGGAGTATGAGAGGACTTCCAGAAAACTGGCAGACATCTTAGCCAGAGAGGATCATTCATTTTTGTCAACCTGGAACGACCATCACTGAACGAACAGAGGTGGGTGTCTAAGACACGGGCGATTGCTCTAAGACAACGAGGGAGGCTCAGCCTCCTCTAAAAATGACGAACATCGTGTAGGATGAATTGCGCTAGGCTTATGTTATAGCCGACCTTATAACATTGCTATTTCAGATCCAGAATCATAGAAATATATGTGCTCAACCCACTACAGTGCGAAATCATTCCCTTATAACTTTAATGTGTGCGTGAGTTTTTCCCCCTCGTGACAGCGCGATGCAGCACAGACTCAGTGGACTTCAATGGCATTTAGGAGCTCTGCGCTTTTCAATCTCAAAATGCAAGATGATTATTGGACAAATACTGCGAAAATGCCCGCCCACGGAGTCCCATGAACTCCCAGCCTCAGTGGACTTCAGTGGCATTTGGGAGCTATGCGCTTTTCAATCTCAAAATGCAAGACGGTTATTGGACAAATACTGTGAAAATGCCTGCCTACGGACTCCCAGCCTCACATGGGAGGGACATGGCAGTTTCCGCGAGGAGACTGGTGATTGGTGAAAGTGGCCGGATATTTTCTTTGATTGACAGCTCGTTTCAACTATAGACAGGCAGCGGTGAATTTCAGTTCAGTCCCATGCAGATTCGCAAGTGCTGTGGTGTATTGTAAGAGATCAGCTTACATTTCGATTTCATTCATTACATACGGTTTCTACCAGCTTTTTTAGTTTGTATATATTTTCATTGTAAATAAAGTGTAAATATAGTGTTGTCAAGTTTGCTATCTTAGCTCCAGAAATTTCATTTATTTGAGTGACTGAACTTGAACTTGAGGGGGCTAGTCAGCTAGCAAGAAAGCTGCGCACGGATGCCAAGCATTGCTGATTTAATTTTGGCGAAGCCATTTGCCAGTCTTTCTTTCGAGGAACAAATTAAAATTAAAGAGCAGGGTAGACCAGCGCCTCAAATTGACTTGGTGAAAAAGGTAGGGAATAATACTCGTTCCTTTCAGCTCTCCTGGTACGAGAAAGTGAATTGGCTAACAGCAAGTGACCCACATCAACAACAGTAAATAGGCTACTTTAGTAATATGTCATGGATGGACCAAAAATATAGAATCTATTTAAAATGTTTATGCTGAGTATATTATATTGGAATATATATTTCTCTGGATATTAATTAAACACAGCTACAATTTGGAAAACATTTTTAAACAAAATCACAGCCGAGAACATTTCACACTACAGACCTGGATTAAAAGTGAAGGGTTATCAAAATTGTCAATAAAACATTTCTCAGTCAAAATAAGTAAAATATAGGGAAAGTGTCATTGAATGAAATGTGTGGCACCCAGCTCTACTGCTACTTTCAATAATGATCAATTTTTAAACAACATGCCACAATTTTAAAATATAAAATGTTAAAATATGCCCCTCCCCCCCAACACCACACAGCAAATTCCTCAGTGTTGAATTAACACTTTCAGAGTTAATTTGTGTCCAATTGGACCTATATAAACACAGTAGGGTGTTAAATCAACACTCTGGGTGTTAATTCAACACTGGGGATTTTGCTGTGCACCATCATGTATATTGGCCAGTAGGCTAATGGGCCAAAAGAACCTGTTATTTCACAGTTTGTGACGCTGCTAACAATCAGCCAGATCAGAGGCAAGAGTATGGGAAAAATTGATGTTTTTTCTTTTAAAATCTGGAAATATCGTAACCGACCAGCCTCCCCTGTTTGAAAGACTACCAGCCGCCACTGGTCTAAGACATCTTTTATCAGCCACCTACAATGCAGCCATCAGAATTCTGATTCGGATTCTATGATGATCCATGAGAGGATAAAGACTTGATACTCCCTATTAGTCAGACAGAACTGAGGAAGCCTTTCGGATGAGAGGTGAAACGTTTTCAAGAATCTTCAAGCAAGTCCAGTTGCTCTCTTCTACCAACCACAGGTAATCACCAGTATATTTATACTAAAACAAGTATCCACCTCAGGCTCAGTGAATAATCATCTCGGTTTCATCTCAGTTATTTATTTATTTATATTGATCCACATCAGCTTCCCCTTCACAGAAGGGTGCTGTTCTCCCTGTGGTCAAACTTACAATTCCTTAAAATTTTTTAACATAGACATGCATTTTTACAAACTGTACAAACAAAAACATAAAAACAAAAGAGGAAATAAAATTTGTTTCTTAAATATGTTGGTCCCATCAATTAGTCATCGTACCACATATCCTATTTATAGAGGAACAGAAAATAATCATATATTTTGAGTAAACAGATACAGTTTTAATTTAATTTTAAAAGCTTTCTCATTTACTTCATTAACCAAAAAACAGGGTAAAGAATTCCATGCTAACATTCCTCTATAATGCAGTGTTCTCTGCCCAGCCCCTATTCTATACGCAGGCAACAAAAATCTTCTCTGTACTGCATGTCTTATAAAATATGTATGTATATTACTAGAAAACACCAAGGATTTAAACAAAGTAACAGGACGCTTTGTCATAATTATGTTTCTTACAAAACTAAGAAGAGTGTGATGTAACCTATCTTTAACTGTTAACCAGTTCAATGTTTTTAACATATCAAACACTCTTGTTCTGAAAGAACAATTGAGCACTATACGTGCAGCTTTATTTTGCGCAACCTGTAGCCTTTGAAGATTATTTTCTGATGTATTTGACCATATTACAGTACAATAATCCATCTGCGATAGAACCACAGCCTGCATTAATTGCTTAACAAAGCATCCTGGTAAATATTTTTTACAATATCTAATTGCAGCCATTCCTCTACCCATTTTCTTCACCATTTCATTTACATGACTTGTCCACGACATTCTGCTATCAATCAACACACCAAGTAATTTCACTTCTGTGACCTGTTCTATTGTTTTATCATCTATTTTTACATTCAATTTTGATTCTACTCTCCCTCCCCGTTTAGAGGACAATACTATACATTTTGTTTTGTCAATATTTAGAACCAATTTATTTAAATTAACCCATTTCCTTATCAATGCAAGTTCATCATTTAGGATTTTTTCTAACTCATTTGATGTTGAAGCTGCTACATAAATAGTAGAGTCATCTGCATACATAGTAATGGACGACTGTTGTAAAATTAAAGGTAAATCGTTAGTAAATATAGAAAATAATAATGGCCCTAAACAACTCCCTTGTGGAACTCCACAATTCATCTCTCTAACATCTGAAAAACCACCATTAAAATACACACAATATTTCCTATTGTTAAGGTAGCTACTGATCCAGGCAACAGAACCTCGATCAAAGCCATAACAATGTAACTTATTCACCAATAATCTATGGTCAAGAATATCAAACACTGCACTGAAATCTAATAAAACAGAACCAACTATCTTACCTGCATCTATTTCTTTCAACCATTCATCGGTTATTATTCACTGATATTCACTTCACCTTCTATAGGGAGGGAAAGTAATCTCATCGCCCCCTACTGGATGCGTTCCAACCTCTATGGTAAAATGAATGGGAATATCTTTTCAAAAAATTACATTTCAGGTTACACTTCAAAGATAAGACAATGGCTTCCATATGTTGTGCATGTCGGGCAGCTCTATCGATCCTGGTGATCATACTTTATTTTTTCCACCGATTTGAATTGTTTTGAATGTTTTTTAAGAAGCTGATCAAAGACTACACGGACCCGATGTCGCGTATGTGACGTCACCGCAAGTCTAGCGCCTTTCCAAATCTGTAGCAGGTAGTGGCCGGTGAGTAGCCTACATCAACATGCCGATTTGTATAGCGTGGTTGGCGGAATATTTCTGTACCAATAAGGCAGTATTTCAGTATGGCGGAGTATTTCTGTACCAAAATACACAGATCTTCCCAGTCGTGGGATAGCTAAGCCTATTGCTGACATAATATGAGTGACTCTGACTAGACAGTTTGGTTGTAGTCCATTTCTGACAGGTTAGGTGCAATTTCAATCTTTTAAAAGACAACGAAATTTCACCTGATACTTTCATAGTTGGTAGATAATCCCAACATATACAACCTACTTTTTGGGGGTGTACAAGTTCCACGTCATAACTTCGTGGGATTTTTTTTTTAAATCGGGTCTATGGGATTTTCAGTAGTATGGCTCTCAGGGCCCGTTTACACGAGGACGCTGTCGGGTAAAAACGACTAAATATTTTATCAGAAGTGCCTTTCGTTTACACGAGGACGGCGTTTCCGAGGCTGAAAAACGGATAAAATTGAAAACGCCTTCCAAAGTGGATAAGTTTAAAAACGGCCCCCATTGCGTATCCGTCTAAACTACCCAATACGCGAAACTCTGCTCGGATCTGCTCACGTCGGGTACGCGTTTACGTCATACATGTGTCATATACTGTACATGCCAGCCCGGGAAGTAAGAAAGTAAGTGGGGGTGTCGTGGCTCAGATGGCTAAGGCATCATACCATAAAATCCGGGGACCCAGGTTCGGTTCCGACCCGAGGTCATTTCCCGATCCCTCCCTGTCTCTTTCTCCCACTCATTTCCTGTCTCTCTACACTGTCCTATCCAAAAAAAAAAAAGTAAGTGCATGTCTGATTACATCGATCCAACAGACCTTCAAGCTGCTCTGTGTTTTAATGCAGTAGATGTGTTTTCCTGCTCACCCGCCCAGCTGGAGCTCCTCAGTTTGGTGTCGCCAAGTTACACGCGTGTGCGTGCACGCGCGCGCGCCGCCTATTCAAGCCGCTCGTGAAACCATAAACCCGAGACTGAAAACAAAACTAGCAGCCGAACGGGTTTATTTTGCTGAGATGGACACTGCCTTTTCTTCACCGAAACAAGAGTGAGTGTTACTTAATAAAGGCAGATTAAAAGTTTCGGTTTGCTCCTGCTCCTCCCTCGAGCACTACAGTACCTCAGCCGGACCGGTGTTCTGTAAAGTTATCCTAGCAAGTTCTCATACAGACCGTTTTATTATTCAAAACAAGTCATTACAAATTATTTGACTCGGCCAAAGACTCGACCAATACGCACAAAACATAAAAATCGGCAAATGCGTGAAATTCTCACCGATTTTCTATCAGCCCAGCTGATCGGTGGGACAAAACTACTGTTGAATTTTCCTACCCTCCTGGATTTCGCGCATGCGTAGTAGGCTTGGTAGGATAACTTGACAGAACAGCGGTGCAGATGTGCAGATCAGACAAGACAGAAGACGTTGCGCATGCGTGCAGACATAGCGGAGACATTTATGCGTCACCGTATAGACGCAGATTTCCTCCTTGAAAACGGTCGTGTAGACGCGGAAAAAAGTGAGAACAAAAACGGACTTTTGCGTTTTTGTTTTATACCGTCCCCGTGTAAAGTGGGCCTCAGCTTAGGAATGCTACCACTAGGATCGCTGTGTTTCACTTTCCTTCCCTATAAATAATTAAATGGTTGGTTGTCTTGGTGCAGAAGAAAAAACTGTAGAGAGCTTGTCTCTTGTAATTTCATGAAATTCTTGTTTTTAAAGGAGATACGCAGAACCATGGCCTCACTTTTGTTTATAAATGCCTTGAGACCTCAAGAATGGCCTAGGAATAGTTTTAATCATAAACAATAAATCTAATATAATTTTTACGATTAAAGTGATTCATATAGATAGTGGTCTGAGTGAATGACCTTGACGTCCGTAACGTCACAGCAGGAAGTCTATCGGTCTCATCGCCATGTCCGCTATACTAAACACAGAGCTGACTGCAACTCCAGTCCTCCATTTTGAGCTAATTTATTGCCATGCCACATAGATGTGTTGCTGGCCGGTGCAGCAACATGACAGAAGGTAGATTTACGTTGCATTCATGGCCCAAGAATGTTCAAACTGCAAAGATTTGGACACGTTTTGTGAGAAGTTCACGGGCACATTGGGTGCCTACGAAGTGGTTTCTCCTCTGCTCTGCACATTTTACTGAAGACTGGTATGAAACCTCTGATCTGTTGAGGAGTGTTGGCTATAAGCCTGTATTGAAAGAGGGTGCAGTACCAACAATTAAATAAAACTACAAGAAAAGGAAAGTATTTATTTATTTATTTAAAAAAGGAAAGTTCAGTTGCACCAGTTCTCCCAGAGTGTGAGCCGAGGGTTGTTGGTAAAACCCAGGACAGACTGGGACGTGACCTCCCCACGGTTATTGCTAAAAACGGTGACATCCCATCCTGGGTTTTAGTAATTGCCTTAGCCAAGTAGTAATGGCGGAGTACTCCATATGGAGAAAATGGAGAATGAGTGGAGCAGCCGTCTGATTTCTCCGCTGGATATTGCTGCCATGTTGCCCTTATGTGGAAGAAGTGAATGAACGGAGAACTGAACAAACAACTGAAAGTCAGATTGTTTCAAAAACAATCAGCCACAAGATTGGCCTTCAAGAAGCGAGAACACAGATGGGTAAGCTCCGACTCTCATTTGGATACAAAACAAAAACAACATGTTGTTTACCTGCATTTAGATTAACACATTTAACTTGTATTCTGTTTAAGTTACCGGTATAAGATTATTTAATTTGCTTCACAATGTGATTGTCTCAGTTCATCTGATTATTTAATTAGCCTTTTACGTTTTATCAGTGAACATGCATGCATGTACATGTATATTGCATAAGTTATAACACACATCCTGTTTTAATGAGTGTCAACCCACAATCAATGAAGTCAAATCAGTCTTAGTTGAGCAAGTCGGTAACGGTATTTCTTACTTGGATGGATGGAGATACTATCCACCCAGAAATTTATTTAAAGGTTAAATAAAGGTTCTGCGTATATCCTTTAACAGCACACTTGGATGATGTTTTAGAAGAAGAAAAAGACACCTTTATTTGTCAAATGTACACTCAAGCACAGTGAAATTCATCCTCTGCATTTACCCCATCTGAAGCAGTGAACACACACACATATCCAGAGCAGTGAGCAGCTACGCTACAGTGCTCAGGGAGCAGTTGGTGGTTAGGTGCCTTGCTCAAGGGCACTTCAGCCTAAACGTTAACCAAACTGCATGTCTTTGGACTGTGGGGGAAACCCACGCAGATACGGGCAGAACATGCAAACTCCACACAGAAATGCCTGTGTCGGCCACTGGGTTTGAACCCAGAACCTTCTTGCTGTGAGGCGATAGTGCTAACAATTACACCACCATGCCACCTTAAATGTGTAGTTAAATTTGTGGTTCCCTCACTACGTTTTACTATAGTTTTGTGTATTTTGCAACCAGCAATGTTTTCTTCATATATGGCTTATTCCGTTTTATAAACTCGAAGTATTGCCAAACGGCATCCTTTCCTTTTGGATTTTTCATGATGCTGAACAAGCTGCTGTCATTGGAAGCTGTCATTTTGAATGCAATTGATGAAGTGACCGCAGGAATTCTAGAACCTTCTATTAAACTGTGGCAGCGGGGGCGCAGTCGAGCGACAGTTTGTGAATAGAGGATGAGGCCAGGGAATGTGAGTGGAAAAACGAGTGCACTTGTGTCAAATTAATGGTGTGTGTGTGTGTGTGTGTGTGTGAGAGAGAGTGTGTGCGCCTCTTGCAGTGATAGCCAAGGGCTAATAAGAGGGAAACTTTTTGCGGAGCAGAATTGTGTATGCGCATGTGTATGTCGTGAACCTGAAAAGCTTAAACAATGAAACATGCAGTAGCAAGTAACTGAAGCAAGTAACCCACTTGTCCCAGTGCTTCAGTGTCCCACCATCCCGAAATAAAGTGTGACACTCCTTCCCTGGCCTTGTCCTCCATTCACAAACTGGTGCTCGACCGTGCCCCCACTGCCACATAAACCTTTTTTTTTTCTCTTCTAAAAACAATTTTATACTGGTATGTTGGATAAAATTGTTCAAGATTTATATACTGAAATTAAAAATACAGCTCCCGTACATGTTTTTGATCCAATATTTTCAACATTTCTGGGATTAGACAAATATGAGGATTCTCGAGTGAACCAATGTGTCAAAAACGTATCGTGATACATGTATTTTACAAATTGCACTGCAATATATTAGTAGATCAATAATACCGTGCACCACAACAAAAATATCCATTTTCTTGTTCTGAAGACATGCACTTGTTGACGTGGGTTTTTACTTTGGGTTGTTATCGGCTGAAAGGTGACTTTTTTTTCCTTTATTTTAAGTTGTGGGCGGCACGGTGGTGTAGTGGTTAGCGCTGTCGCCTCACAGCAAGAAGGTCCTGGGTTCGAGCCCCGGGGCCGGCGAGGGCCTTTCTGTGTGGAGTTTGCATGTTCTCCCCGTGTCCGCGTGGGTTTCCTCCGGGTGCTCCGGTTTCCCCCACAGTCCAAAGACATGCAGGTTAAGTTAACTGGTGACTCTAAATTGACCATAGGTGTGAATGGTTGTCTGTGTCTATGTGTCAGCCCTGTGATGACCTGGCGACTTGTCCAGGGTGTACCCCGCCTTTCGCCCGTAGTCAGCTGGGATAGGCTCCAGCTTGCCTGCGACCCTGTAGAAGGATAAAGCGGCTAGAGATAATGAGATGAGATGAGATTTTAAGTTGTCCAAAAGAGGAGGGTTTTTTTTTTCTTTGTGCCAAAAAAGACTGGTATTTGGAGCTATTAATGAGACCCTCAATCTTAATTACAGCCCTGGTCCCAGTTGAAGAGAAACATAGCATGATGCTGCCACCACCATGCTTCACCATGGGTAGGGTTTTTGTAGACAATAAGCTTTGTTGTTTTGTGCCAGACATGTCTTTTAAAATTAAGCCTAAAAAGTTCTACCTTTGTCTCATTCAACCATAAAATATTTGGGCTTGGATTGATTGATTGATCTGGTGAGAAAGGACTTCCATCTAGCCACTCCAGCCCACAGACAGGCACATGCAGGGAGTGACCAGTATTTTCCAGATGCTCCTCTAGCTCCTTTAATGTTGCTGAGGGTCTCTTGGCAGCCTCCTTGATTGATTAGTTTTCTTTGTGACCTTTCATCAGTTTGGCCGGGATGTCCTGTTCTTGGTAATGTCACTGTGGTGCCCCATTTTCTCCACTTTTTGATGTTGGCATTCAGTGTTTCATGACACGCATTTAATGTTTTGGAAATTCTTTTATACCCCTCTCCTGATCAGTGTCTTATCACAATCAGATCCTCTAGCTGCTTTGTAAGCTCTTTGTGGATCATGTCTTCAGCAGTCGGATAAAACCAAAAAGATGTCAAGAAAATCCAACAGAAACAACTGATCTATTATTTGGGGTTATTAAAGGTGACATTGCATCGTTTTTTCATTAATTGTGCGGTGGTCTCTAGTATGAATGAATGCTCTGTGAGCTGGTTTTGGTGAAAAAAAAAAATGCTGTGGTGCTCCTGTTTCAGGCTGTTCTAGTTTGGTGGAGGAGTGGGTGGGGAGAGAACGACAGGATTTCAGCTCTTACTCATGAATATTCATGACATGTAAACATATCGCTTCTGATTGGCTAACAGCACTGTGACGCTCCCTCCAGTGGGTTATGGGCGAGGCCATGACTACTAATTTTCGAAGTGACGCAAGTTCGTAGGGCTTTTTTCTGATTCGCTCGTTTTTCCGTCTATTTTCTTTCATAGGCTAATACAGGGAATGGGGGTAGAAGAACATTTTCACGTGCAGCATGCATATGCAACTCAGAGTGACCTATGGTATTTCAAAAAGAGCACGTATTAAATGGTTTGTCATGGAATGACACCTTTAAGAATCACTTCATTGATGACAGGTGGATCATACTGTATTATAATTACTTTTAAACATGAGTTTGAATGTGATTGGTGAATTGTCAGGCACAGTCACATGTCCCTTTAAAACCATATGCACACTGATGCAGCTTTGACAATTATGTCATTTTTTTCTCCCCTAAACTTTATTTCTTTTTCACTTAAATTTTGTTGGTTACAGTAATGATCTAACAATCATCTTGGTTTGATTTTTTTTTTAATCATAAAACCCTTCAATTTTAACAGAGGTGTGTAGAATTTTTATATCCACTGTATACTTGACCGCTATCCATCACTCCTTGTGACATTTTACCATCTCTGTGTGCATTTGAGCATCATCTCCCTGCTGATTATCTTTGGTTTTGATTTCTGATTTCTCCTTTCACTTTGATCTTGATTGAGCTGCTTTTATCTGTTGTCTGATGTTCATACTCTGTCTGTTTGACTACAATTTGCTCATAAACAATTTGCACTTAGAACTGTGTGTCCAACCTGGACACAGGTATTCCATGCCGAATATAGATGATAAATGTTAGCAAGTCTGAAACCCTGCTTTCTGAAATGCTGAAATGACCCCTTTTACATACTTGCCAACCCCCAGAGAATAAAAAGTAGTAGATCAGATTGTGCACCACAGTTGTGCCCTTCTGGAGGGGTCTGGGGGCATGATAAATTCTCACCCGCAGTGAATATTCACTCTCAGGCACTGAAACGCCACCTGCTGCCTCCCGCTTTGCCGTCTCCCTGTTTTTCGTGTACACATCAACAGGGATCTTGATGTCATAGGGGTCCTTCTTGAAGTCAAATTCTAATTCTCCTGAAGATCTTCTGCAGCAGAATAATTAGAAGTGGAAACAAAAGAAGAAAATATGATAGAATTTCTTATAATCCACAGTACTGCTCTTGGTCCTAAGCAGTTTATCAATATCAGGTATGCAACCATGTTTAAAAAAAAATATGTGCACCACATTTCAAATGACGTCATGTTCATGTCATTAACTATAAATGTTATTACATAATATTAACAGTAGAACTATATTAGAGTACAATAAAATGTCATACCAGTATTTTATCACATCTTTAATCTAAACAGAGCTCTCCTATAAAACTATAGTAGAGCAAATCAAATTTTCTGCATTTTCACCTGCGTAGATTCCAGATGATGATATGCGTTCCACTTGAGTTGGTGCATGACCTGTCAATGACCCTGAACTCAGACAGCAATTCTTCCTCAGTCGTAAAGAGAGAATATTTCAAGATATCACGAAGACTCTCTTCATCCTCTGGTGCAGCACTGAGTGAACATTGAGGTTAAAGGCCAAACTGTACAGAGGTAATCGCTCAGGAAAAAATTATTTTGCTTTCGACCTTTATGCTCTTAAACTCCCATCCCACTGGCAGGTCCAGTACATGCAACACATTCCTCACACTCATAACTGCATATACAGTACACTTCATATTACTTTTACTCTATACCAGAGGTCACCAACCCGTCGATCGCGATCGACTGGTCGATATCGGAGGCTTTCCCAGTTGATCTTGGGGGATGAGGAAAGAAATTGGAAGATTATACAGAAATACACTGCAGTATATCTGATTTGGCGTTCATATTACATCTTCCGATAGGCCCACTACAGCTTTCCCCCTCTGTGTCGCAGGGTTCTTTTTTTTTAACTCCTGCTGCTTACGTCTTATGTCTCTGAGCGTCGCCACCATGGTGATAGCCTCGCAATACAGTTCAGGGTTCTCCACGAGGGGTTTTAGAGGTGCGGGCCGCCCCCCTTTCTGTGATTCCTGCCCCTGTTTAATTTCTGCCGCCCCTTTACAAAAGGAAGCGTGATATTGCCTATAAAACCGTGAGGATATAACCTGGCTGTCAGTGTTACTGTAGCTCTTGAAGTGTTTCCGCGGAGTGGTGGATCGGACTCGAGCCTGGCATGAACCGCTCCGACACGCTATAATGACACCAATCTATCACCAGCAGGGATGAGAATGAAAAATATTTTAAAAGTCTGAAAAAACCAGGGCGGGGGGGACGACATGGGTTTAATTATTTTTGGCTATTTTTTTTTAACCCCAAAACCATTAATTTTATCAGCAAAAATTTGCAATTTATTTGGAAATAAATTCCCCTTCTTGGTGGACTCCCAGGTGAAAATGATTAATATGGTACAAGAGACTTGTTTTTAATCAATTCACATTTGATGATTTCAAAAAATCAATGCACCTTTTAATATAAACGAGCTCTACAGTATTATATTTCTGCATTTTTGTGATTCATCTTTGAATACTCCAATCCTTTAAAATGAAGTGCAAACCAGAAAAAAGTTCTATCATATAATTCTCTTAAGCTTTCTTCTGATGTTATCATGGTAGCAGGAGGTCTTGCATATTAAGTAGGCAACATTCAACATCAATTATCACTTCCCTTTCAACTGTTGTGTGTACTAACTAGGTTTTATCTGGACAGGAGGTTGTGTAATGTAATACATATACCATATGGTCAATTTGAAGATCGAGATGGTGATTTTGAATTAAAGAACAGGCATGTACAATGGGCATTACATATTGGAAATTTTTTTTAAATAAAAAACTAAGTTCATCTCGGCCTAAAAAATTCCGTCCCCCTATGAAATGAGCAATAAGTAGGAGAGTTATACATTCTATCATACCTAAAATTTTTATCAGAAATATGGATATGATACTATGATTCTCCCCAACATGCTACATTAGATAAGCTAACCCCATTTATAAAAGATACACACTTATATATGACGTGTAATTGATATATTTTTGGGGCGCGCGCTCTCTCTCCGCCATGCCGATCCTGTAGGCTGCACTGACTCAAACTCCGGTCCTCGAGAAAAGAGATAAAAGCCCGCCCACACTGAAAGCTGATTGGCTTATTTTGCTGAGTAACCCAATCAAGATGCTCTTTGTCTGGCATGCGCTACATGAACAGGCACACAGGCAGTGTTGCCAGATTGGGTGCTTTTAAGTGTATTTTGGCGGGTTTTTAACATATTTTGGGCTGGAAAACGTCAGCAGTATCTGGCAACACTGCACACAGTCTCCCTCGCGCGCGCACATTGTAAGATGCGTGATGCGCACGCTCTTGCTCGCTTCTATCAATATGCAGGAGACTCCCGGAACTTCCGGGACACTTGGGATGTCTGCGTTATAAGGTGACCACAGATCGTTAATCATACCCCCCCCCAAAAAAAAAAAATTTCTCAACGGATTTACATCGATCTCAAAAACGATCATTTTGGTCTGAAAAAGTCGGAAATCCGCCAATCGGCGGAAAATTCTCATCCCTGCACCAGCCAATCAGGAGACTTAATCAAACGCATCCCCCGCCCACCAATCTATCACCAGCCAATCAGGAGACTTAATCAAACGCATCCCCCACCCACTCGTGTCCGTGTCTGAGACATTGAATTTTCACAGAAGGAGGGAAGAAGTTGACTGAGGTAAGACTGTGTGATAAATTAACGAATGAATAAGAGAGGAATTTCAACATATAGGGCTCAAGTTTGTTACCGTTAAATAAGCATTGCTTGTACAGTAACGTTATGTTGTTACAACGTTGACCCACTTTTAACATGCCGAGTACCGACTGTAGCCGCTAACATGCTAATTAGCTTGCTGTCAAGTTTTTCCTTTGTCGAGCTTTAAGTGTAAGGTCATGGATGTTGCTTGTTCCTGCTGTAATATGATACGTGATATGAACCTAACTATAAGGCACTCACTGACCATGTTCAGTCACAGCCATCACACTGACTTGAGTTGCGTGATGAACTGTAACCTCTGTAGCATGACAGCAGTCATTGGTAGTAGTATCACTGCAAGTTCACATTTGTCTTTATTGTGTATGTATGGTTAAAGAAAATCAGTTCATGTTGAATTGAAGTTGTCGTTTTGTCACTTAAGTTACAATTTGTGATATATCATCACTGTTGTGTTGTAATTTCAGTTGACAATTTCCATTTTATGTTGCTGTGAAATTAATTAATTTAGTGTTACAATACAAACAAGACAGTGCAACTGATGTTAACAGTTCAGCTTTCTCATTACAATGTTATTAGTTGATATTAATAATCTGAGTCATTGGTGGTTCATTCATTCTGCTCACTACAGATATAGGCCTATATATTTTTGTGTATAGTTAATTTCCATTGTATGTTGTACTGAAATTAAGTCATTTAGTCAGCTCTCACAAGAAATTAAAAAGTTGGACCAGGGTCTTAAATCTTATTCAGTTAAAATTAGGCTAAATAAAAAGCCTCAACTTGAAACAGTCTAGTCTGGATTTCTTTTTCTGTCAACGCTTCAAGGGGTAGATCTTGCTTGCCATCTAGGCAGAGGTTAGGGATCTCGGGCATAAAAAGGTTGGTGACCACTGCTCTATACAATCCAGCCACTGGGGGTGCATAAGCGTACTCTTGGTGCCGGTCCCAGGCCCGGACAAATTGGAGAGGGTTGCGTCAGGAAGGGCATCCAGTGTAAAACTATGCCAAATCTAACATGCTGAATGAAAAGAGAAATACCATACCGGATCGGTCGGGGCCTGGGTTAACAACAACCACCTCTGGTACTGTTGGTCAACAGGGTGCCGGTGGAAAGCGTACTACTGTTGCGCCAAAACGGAGAAGGAGAAAGAGAGGGGGGAGGCGTGTTAGGAGAGAGCGTGAAAGATGGAAGGGAAGGAGCTTAGAATTGAGGGTAGGAACACTGAATGTGGGAACATTGGCAGAGCGAGAGAGTTAGCAGGTATGATGAAAAAAAGCAAGTTGGACATTTTGTGTGTGCAGGAGACGAGGTGGAAAGGAAGCAAGGCCAAGAACATTGGAGATGGATGCAAGTTGTTTTATTATGGAGTCAATGGAAAGAGAAATGGTGTTGGTATTTGTGGCAGCGGGGGCGTGGTCAAGCGTCGGTCTGTGAATGGAGGGCGGAGTCAGGGAAGGTAAGTGGCGGAATCACTGCACCTGACGGGAATTAACCTGTGCTTGTGTGTCTTCCCTAGTGACTGCGCCCTATAAGAAGAGAGGGAGAGCAGAGGAAGGGGGCTCTTCCCCAACCTGGATGCTTGTGTGCGTGTGTGTAGTTTAAAGCTGAAAAGCTTCAGTAAAAAGAGTCTTTGAGAACTCAGTTCTGGCCTGCCGTGCTTCTGTACTCCACCCACCTAGAACACTTGTTCCAGTGGACCTGAAACACGGGATGGAGCGCAGAAGAGAACAGCCCCATGGAGTCCTCCCCCTTTAAGGACCTGATCCATGCCCTCGCCACGGCCCAACAGAGCCAGCACCAGGCGCTGGTCGCCCTCCGGGAGGAACAGGACAAAGGTTCGAGGCCCTGGTGCTGGCGCAGCAGGAAGATCGCCAGGCGTTCCGGCACCTACTCGCGTCGGTGGGGTCCACCACCTCCACCACAGCGGGCCCTTCCCACCTCACCCTAACGAAGATGGGCCCGCATGACGACCCTGAGGCCTTCCTCACTCTCTCTTTGAGCAGGTAGCAGAGGCGTGGGGTTGGCCGGTGGAACAGCGTGCAGCGTGCCTCCTCCACCTGCTCACAGGCGAGGCGCAGCTGGCCGCGTTACAGCTCCCCACCGACAGCCGGCTGGTCTACGCGGACCTCCGCAGGGCCGTCCTCCAGCATGTGGGTCGCACCCCGGAGCAGCAGCGCTTTCGCGCGCTGCGCCTGGAGGAGGTCGGCTGGCCGTTCGTGTTTGGCCAGTAACTCCGGGACGCCTGCTGCCGGTGGCTGAGGGCCGACAACCGCGACGCCGAGGGAATCATTGGTCTGGTGGCACTGGAGCAGTTCATCGCTCGACTTCCAGAAGGAACCGCGAAGTGGGTCCAGTGCCATCACCCGGCGTCGCTGGATCAGGCCATTGAGCTGGCGGAGGACCATATGGCGGCTGTTCCAACGGCAGGACAGTGTGTCTCCCCTTCTCCCCTCTCCGTTCTCTCTCCCTCTCCTTCTGTTCTTCGCCCTCACCCCATTCCCCAGCCGGCCCGCCGCACCCACGGGGTCCTACCGTTTCCTACTTCCATGTCTGTGTCTTACCCCCCCTCAGGTGAGTGATAGCCGGAACACTGGTGCAGAGAGAGAGCCTGGGCCAGTGTGCTAGCGCTGCGGGGAGCCAGGGCACCTCCAGCATCAGTGCTCGGCAAGAGAGGTGGGCGCGGTGATCCGGATCCCCGACGCACCAGAGACCGCCCTCGATCGGGCCGGAGCGTATCGCATACCGGTGAGTATCCAAGGGGATATGTATCAGGCTTTGGTGGACTCCGGCTGTAATCAGACCTCAATCCACCAAAGCCTGGTGCAAGACGAGGCATTGGGAAGAGCACAGTTGGTGAAGGTGTTGTGTGTGCACGGGGATGTTCACAACTACCCTTTAGTGTCGGTCCACATTCTGTTTCGAGGGGAGAGATTTAGAGTACAGGCGGCGGCTAATCCTCGCCTTACCCACTCGATAATTTTGGGGACTGATTGGCCGGGATTTCAGGATTTAATGTCACACTTAGTAAAGAGTGGATCCTGCCGTAGTTCAGTGGGGGGAGGTCCCGGAGTGGCATTGGTGGGAGCAGCTGTCACAGAGCCTTCTAAGTCATCACTGCATCAGAGTGAGGAGCAGCAGGCTCCTCCTCCCTCTCTCAGGGAATCCCTCACAAATTTCCCGTTAGAGCAATCACGAGACGAGTCTCTGCGGCATGCGTTTGACCAAGAGACAGTAATCGATGTTCAAACGCTCCAGCCAAACGCCATCCTGTCCTTCCCCTATTTTTCCATTATTAAGGATAGATTATACCGAGTGACGCAGGACACTCAGACTAAGGAACAAATAACCCAACTTTTAATCACAAAGAGCCGCCGGGAATTGGTATTCCAGGTGGCTCACTTTAATCCCATGGCTGGGCACTTAGGGCAGGATAAGACACTAGCCTGAATAATGGCCCGGTTCTATTGGCCAGGGATTCGCGGCGATGTCCGTAGGTGGTGTACGGTGTGCCGCGAATGCCAGTTAGTAAATCCAGCGGCCATTCCAAAAGTGCCTTTGCGCCCTCTGCCATTAATCGAGACCCTGTTCGAAAGAAGCACTCTTCCGCGTTATCTCCCAGGTCGGAATCCCCAAAGAGATTCTGACTGATCAAGGCACTACATTTATGTCACATACACTGCGCGAACTGTATGGGTTACTGGGAATTAAGCCAATCCGCACCAGCATTTATCACCCACAAACGGATTGCTTAGTCGAATGGTTTAATCGCACCCTCAAAAGCATAATTAAAAAATTCATAAGCGAGGATGCACGCCATTGGGATAAATGGCTCGAACTCCTGTTATTCGCAGTGCGAGAGGTCCCATAAGCCTCCATGGGGTTCTCCCCATTCGAATTACTATACGGGCGTAAGCTGCGTGGCATTTTGGATGTGTTACGGGAAAATTGGGAGGAGGAACCTTCAACCAGTAAAAATGAAATTCAATACATTATTGGCCTGCGCGCAAAACTCCACACACTCACGCACCTAACCCTGGAGAATTTGCAGCAGGCCCAAGAATGTCAAGTCCGTCTGTATGACAGGGGCACGCGCCTTAGGGAATTCACACCGGGAGACAAAGTACTCGTGTTATTGTCCACGTCGAGCTCTAAATTAATCGGCAGGTGGCAAGGACCCTTTGAGGTCACACGGTGAGTCAGGGACGTCGACTATGAGGTGAGGTGAACAGACAGGGATGGGGTGTTACAGATTTACCACCTCAATCTGTTAAAACGTTGGAGCAAGGAGGTACCCATGGCGCTCGTGTCGGTGGTTCCAGAGAAGGCGGAGCTGGGGCCGGAGGTTCAAAAAGGAAAATCGGCATCGCCCACCGCTCCGGTCCCCTGTGGAGCCCACCTCTCCCCGACCCAGCTCGCGGAGGTCGCCCAGTTGCAAACAGAAATTTCTGACGTGTTCTCGCCTCTGCCCGGCCACACCCACCTCATAGAACACCACATTGAGACGCCCCCGGGGGTAGTAGTGCGCAGCCGCCCTTACAGACTGCCTGAACACAAGAAAAAGGTGGTTTGGGAAGAACTCGAGGCCATGCTCGAAATGGGCATCGTCGAGGAGTCC
This sequence comes from Neoarius graeffei, assembly GCF_027579695.1. NCBI lineage: Eukaryota > Metazoa > Chordata > Actinopteri > Siluriformes > Ariidae > Neoarius > Neoarius graeffei. Next base: position 38,853,448 of record NC_083577.1, read on the forward strand.
CACAGTGACTGGAGCAGCCCGGTGGTCTTGGCTCCCAAGGCCGACGGGTCGGTACGGTTCTGTGTGGACTATAGGAAAGTCAACACAGTGTCTAAATTTGACGCGGACCCAATGCCTTGTATTGACGAGTTGCTCGATCGACTAGGCATGGCTCGTTTTTATTCGACATTGGATTTGACAAAGGGATATTGGCAGATCCCCTTGACTCCACTATCCCGAGAGAAAACGGCCTTTTCCACACCGTTTGGCTTAAACCAGTTCATCACACTTCCTTTTTGGCTGTTTGGGGTGCCCACTACGTTCCAGCGGCTTATGGATAGGGTCCTCCGCCCCCACACCACCTATGCGGCCGCATACCTGGATGACATTATTATTTATAGTAATGGCTGGCCACGGCACCTAAAACACCTGAGGGCCGTCCTAGGGTTGCTGAGGCGAGCGGGTATCACAGCCAACCCGAAGAAGTGTGCGATTGGGCAGGTGGAAGTACAGTAACTGGGCTTCCACTTGGGCAATGGGCAGGTGCGTCCCCAAATCAATAAGACAGCAGTGATTGCGGCCTGCCCAAGACCAAAAAGGGGGTGAGACAGTTCCTGGGGCTGGCTGGCTACTATCGTAGGTTTATACCTAATTATTCGGATGTCACCAGCCCGCTGACTGATCTCACTATAAAGGGGGCACCAGATCCGGTCCAGTGGACGGAGCAATGCCAGCGGGCTTTCTCTAAGGTAAAGACTGCACTGTGTGGGGGGCCACTGTTACACTCCCCTGACTTTTCTCTCCCCTTTGTTTTACAGACGGACGCATCGGACAGAGGGCTGGGGGCTGTTCTGTCCCAGGAGGTGGAGGGGGAGGACCGTCCAGTGCTGTACATCAGCCGCAAGCTGTTGGTGCCCGAGGGCAGGTACAGCACCATAGAGAAGGAATGCCTCGCCATCAAGTGGGCGGTCCTCGCACTCCGCTACTACCTGCTGGGGCGCCCTTTCACCCTCTGTTCGGACCACGCGCCCCTGTAGTGGCTCCACCACATGAAGGATGCCAACGCGTGGATCACCTGTTGGTATCTGGCACTCCAGCCGTTTAAGTTCAAGGTGGTCCACAGGCCGGGGGCACAGATGGTTGTGGTGGACTTCCTCTCCCGTCAAGGGGGGGTGGGGGGAGTCGGCTGCAGGCCGGATGGCTCCCCGGCTTGAGTCAGGCGGTGGGGGTATGTGGCAGCAGGGGCGTGGTCAAGCGTCAATCTGTGAATGGAGGGCGGTGTCAGGGAAGGTAAGTGGCGGAATTACTGCACCTGACGGGAATTAACCTGTGTTTGTGTGTCTTCCCTAGTGACTGCGCCCTATAAGAGGAGAGGGAGAGCAGAGAAAGGGGCTCTTTCCCAACCTGGATGCTTGTGTGCGTGTGTAGTTTAAAGCTGAAAAGCTTCAGTAAAAAGAGTCTTTGAGAACTCAGTTCTGGCCTGCCATGCTTCTGTGCTCTACCCACCTAGAACACTTGTTACAGTATTGTTTTGAGGGGAGAGTTGGTCAACAGTGTGATTGATGTGAAGAGGGTGTCAGCGTGATAGGCATGAAGTTGGAGATTCAACGAGTGGTAATCAATGTTGTGTGCGTACGCCCCACAGGTTGGATGTGAGAATGAAGAGAGAGTCTTTCTGGGAAAAGATGGATGAAGTGGTAGAAAGTATACTGAGGGAGGAGCGCGTGCTGATAGGAGCAGATTTCAACGGACATGTTGGCGAGAGAAACCGATGAGATGAGGACATGATGGGCAGATATGGTGTAAGAGAGAGAAATGTGGAAGGGCAAATGGTGGTTGATTTTTCAAAGAGGATGAATTTGGCAATAGTCAATACATACTTTGAGAAGAAAGAGCAGGACAGAGTGACGTTTAAGAGTGGAGGAAGATCTACACAGGTGGACTACATACTCTGCAGAAGGGGTAACCTGAAGGAGATTGGAGATTGTAAAGTGATAGCAGGGGAGAGTGTAGCTAGACAACATCAAGTGGTTGTGTGCAGGATGAGCTTGAAAGTGAAAAAGAGGAAGCGTGAAATAGTGGAGCCGAAGATTAAGTGGTGGAAACTAAAAGAGGTTGAACATCAGAAGGAGTTTAGGGAAGAAATGAGACGAGCATTGAGTGGTCATGGAAGTCTGCCAGAAGATTGGAATACTACTGCTGTACTCGTAAGAGAGGCAGCAAGGAAGGTGCTAGGGTGGTCATCGGGAAGGAGGAAGGAAGACAAGGAGACATGGTGGTGGAACAAAGAAGTTCAGGAAATTATAAAAGAAGAGGCTAGCAAAGAAGAATTGGGATGATCAGAGAAACGAGGAAAGCAGGTGGTTATACAGAGAAACGAGACAGAAGGCAAAAAGAGCGGTAGCGAAGGTGAAAGCAGATGCATACCAGGAGTTGTACGAAAGACTGGAGACCAAAGAAGGAGAGAAATACCTGTACAGACTAGCTAGGCAGAGAAACAGGGAAGTGAGGAATGTACAGCAGGTAAGAGTGATGAAAGATGTAAATGGAAATGTGCTGACAAACCGAGTGCATTACGAAGGTGGAAAGAGTACTTTGAGGATTTATTAAATGAGGAGAATCCAAGAGAGAAAAGGACAGATTCACTGGAGACAGCAAATCAGGAAGCCGAGTTGGTTAGTAAGGATGAGGTGAGGGCAGCCATGAAAAGAATGAAGACTGGGAAAGCAGTCGGATCAGATGGTATCCCAACTGAGGCTTGGAGATGTTTGGGTGAGACGGCTGTGGAGTTCCTAACGAGATTGTTTGTTTAATAAGATCCAAGAGAATGAGAAAATGCCAAATGAATGGAGAGTGTGCTAGTCCCAATATACAAGAATAAGGAAGATGTACAGAGCTGCAGTAATTACAGAGGAATAAAATTGATGAGCCACACCATGAAGCTATGGGAAAGGGTATTGGAGGCGAGATTGAGAAGAGAGGTAGCAATCTGTGAACAGCAGTATGGGTTTATGCCAAGGAAGAGCACGTCGGATGCAATTTTTGCTTTAAGCATGTTAATGGAGAAGTACAGGGAAGGCCAGAGAAAGCTACATTGTGTGTTTGTAGACCTGGAGAAGGCATATGATAGAGTGCTGAGAGATGAGTTATGGTATTGTATGAGAAAGTGTGGAGTGAATGAGAAGTATATTAGAGTGGTGCAATACATGTATGAGAAGAGTGAAACAGCAGTGAGGTGTGCAGTTGGAACAACTGAATGGTTCAAGGTGAAGGTGGGACTCCATCAAGGATCTGCTTTGAGTCCTTTTTTGTTTGCCATAGTGATGGATAGCTTGACAGATGAAGTGAGGCAAGAGTCACCATGGAACATGATGTTTGCGGATAATATTGTGATATGTGGTGAAAGTGGAAAGGAGGTTGAGTTGGGTTTGGAGAGATGGAGGTATGCATTGGAACGAAGAGGAATGAAGGTGAGCAGTAGCAAAACAGAATACATGTGCATCAATGAGAATGGGGATGAGAGTGTAGTGAAGATGCAAGGAGTAGACGTAAAGAAAGTTGGTGAATTCAAGTACCTGGGGTCAACTGTGCAGGAAAATGGGGGCTGCGATAGTGAGGTGAGAAAGAGACTGCAGGCAGGGTGGAGCAGTTGGAGAAGGATTTTGGGAGTCATTTGTGATAGGAAAGTCCCAGCAAAAGTGAAAGGTAAGATGTATAAGACAGCAATGAGACCAGCTGTGATGTATGGATTGGAGACCGTACCCTTAACGAAGAGACAGGAATCAAAGTTGGAGGTGGCGAAGTTGAGGATGTTAAGGTTTGCGATGGGAGTGACCGGGTTGGACAGGATAAGGAACGAGCACATCAGAGGGACAGCACATGTAGAGAGCTTGTGAATTAAGCTAAGAGAAATGAGACTGAGATGGTATGGGCACATCCTGAGAAGAGATGCAGAGCATGTGGGAAGGAGAATGTTGAGGATGGAGCTGCCAGGCACACGAAAACGAGGAAGGCCAAAGAGGAGATACATGGATGTGGTGAGAGAGGACATGAAAGTGGCAGATGTGGTAGAGAAGGATGCGGAAGACACGGAGCAATAGAGACGAAAGATCCGCTGTGGCGACCCCTAATCGGGAGCAGCCAAAAGAAGATTACTTTACACAATGAATAATTTATAGTAGTTACTATGTAATATGCTATAATATAAATGAACTGAAGAACAATTTTGTAGTTTAAGTGGTTGGTGATAATTTGTTTTATGTCTTTTTTTTTGTTAACCATCTTATTTTCTCTTGCAGTTATAAATGCTCCTGCAATGCAAATTTTAGATTCAATATTTCTATCCAACATTCATATGAAATTGATCTATCTGTTTCTAGGTAGGCACGGTGGTGTAGTAGTTAGCACTATCACCTCACAGCAAGAAGGTTCTGGGTTCAAGCCCAGTGGCTGACGGGAGCCTTTCTGTGTGGAGTTTGCATGTTCTCCCCGTGTCTGCATGGGTTTCTTCCAGGTGCTCTGGTTTCCCCCACAGTCCAAAGACATGCAGGTTAGGCTAATAGGTCACTCTAAATTGACCGTAGTTGTGAATGTGAGTGTCAATGGTTGTTTCTCTCTGTGTCAGCCCTGCGCTGACCTGGCGGCTTGTCCAGGGTGTACCCCACCTCTTGCCCATAGTCAGCTGGGATAGGTTCCAGCTTGCCTGCGACCCTGCACAGGATAAGTGGTTACAGATAATGGATGGATGGATGTTTCTAGGTAAAGGATATAAGTCTGGTTTGTGCCGGTAAACATGACAATAGGCACTTTAATAGTCTGTGCTCCTATCATCTTGAGGTAAGTCTGTGACAAGAGACCCACACACATGGTGTTGGCTTTCTTTGAGAACACGATAGCATCCTTCCCCAAGCGCATGGAGCCCGACTTAAAGCCGTTACCATAAAGGCCCACTGGGACATGGCCTCTTACTGTCTGCTTATCATTGAAGCCAAAACTGTGAGAGAGAGAGTCAGTAAAAAGAGAAACAGTATACTGTTTACACAGTTAGTATCTAGTCTCCATAGTTAAAATGAATTGCTGGATGATGTAATTGCACTCTGAAGGATAAGGCAGTCTTCATGAATACAATCATACCTGAGCATTTTGTGCATCTTGTCATAGTCCATGCCTTTTCCATTGTCTGTGAAGGTGAGACAGTCCAGACCTTTGACCTCTGTTTTATTTATCCAGATTTTTTTTGCACTGACATCTGGGTCATAAGCATTGTCTGTCAATAGGGGAGAAAAACACTGTTTCATGTGTTCTCAAGAGTGTTTATGTTCTTAGCCAGCTCTAAAAATCATAAACCTCAGTTAACCATGGAAAACAAATAAACAAACAAACAAAAAACATTAATTCAGTCATGATCTTCAGTAATCTCTTTATTCTGGTCAGGATAGTGGCAATTAGCCCTTCCTGGGAACACTGGGCGTGAGAGCAGGAATACATCATGGAACACCCCCCCCCCCCATTTCTCCTAGACCAACCTTAAATCATTATTGTTTCTTTTTTATTTGAGCGTATTGAATCATTTTCTTTTCTTATGTTTCTGGAGCTGCAGTGAACCATTTGATTGGCCCACTAGGGAACCTCTTTGTTGCTCTGCTGGGCTATTGTTCACATACAGTGGTGCTTGAAAGTTTGTGAACCCTTCAGAATTTTCTATATTTCTGCATAAATATGACCTAAAACATCATCAGATTTTCACACAAGTCCTAAAGGTAGTGTGGCAGCGGGGGCGTGGTCAAGCGCCGGTCTGTGACAGGAGGGCGGAGTCAGGGAAGGTAAGTGGCAGAATCACTACACCTGACGGCAATTAACCTGTTTGTGTGTGTCTTCCCAGTGACCGAGCCCTATTTAGGGAGGTAGAGCAGAGAGCAGGGGAGCTCTTCCTGAACCAGACGCTGAGTGTGTGTGTCTGAAAAGTGCATACATAATTGTTATGTTGAAAAGTGTGGCAATAAAACGTGCTGTCGAACCTGATCTCTGTCCTGCCGTCCTCTGTGCTCCACCCACAAACACTGAACCGTTACAGTGGTGCCGAAACCCGGGGACTGGAGCACAGCAGCCTAACAGCCCCATGGAGTCCTACCCGTTCGCTGAACTGGTCCATGCCCTCGCCACGGCCCAGCAAAGCCAGCACCAGGCACTACTCACCCTCCGAAAGGAGCAAGAACAATGGTTCGAGGCCCTGGTGTTGGCCCAACAAGAAGATCGAGAGGCGTTCCGGCACCTCCTTGCGTCGGCGGGGTCCACCAGCACTCCTACCGTGGGCCCGTCTCCCCTCACCAAGATGGGCCCACAGGACGATCCTGAGGCATTCATCATGCTCTTCGAGCAAGTTGCCGAAGCCTCGGGGTGGCCGATGGAGCAGCGCGCAGCGCGCCTCCTCCCCCTGCTAACGGGAGACGCACAGCTGGCCGTGCTACAGCTCCCCGCCGGCCGCCGGCTGGCCTACGCGGACCTCTGCCGGGCCGTCCTCCAGCGCGTGGGGCGCACCCCAGAACAGCAGCGCCAGCGCTTCCGCGCGTTGCGCTTGGAGGAAGTCGGCCGGCCGTTCGCGTTTGGCCAGCAGCTCCGGGACGCCTGCTGGCGGTGGCTGAGGGCCGACAACCGTGACGCCGAGGGAATCATTGACCAGGTGGTGCTGGAACAGTTCGTCGCTCGCTTGCCAGCAGGAACGGCGGAGTGGGTCTGGTGCCACCGCCCGGTGTCGCTGGATCAGGCAGTCGAGCTGGCAGAGGACCATTTGGCGGCTGTCCCGGCGGCAGGACAGCAGATGGCATCTTCTCTTCTCTTCTCTCTCTCTCCCCCTCCTCCTGTGTCCTGTCCTCGCCCCATTCCCTCACCGCGGAGGCGGGGGCCGGCACCACTCCAGCCGGCCTGCCGCACCAGCGGTGCCCTCCCGTTTCTCCCTTCTGTGTCTGTCTCTCCCCCCCCTCAGGTGAGTGAGCCCCAGATCACCGGTGCAGAGGGAAAGCCCGGGCCAGTTTGCTGGTGCTGCGGGGACCCGGGCCACTTTCAACAGCAGTGCACGGCGATGGAGGTGGGCGCGGTGGTTCGGATCCCCGACGTGCCAGAGGCCGCCCTCGATCGGGCCGGAGCATATCGCATACCGGTGAGTATCCAAGAGGATACATATCAGGTGTTGGTGGATTCTGGCTGTAATCAGACCTCAATTCACCAAAGCCTGGTGCAGAACGAGGCATTGGGGGGAGCACAGGGGGTGAAGGTGTTGTGTGTGCACGGGGATGTTCACAGCTACCCTTTGGTGTCAGTCCACATTTTTTTCAGAGGGGAAAAATTTATAGTGAAGGCGGCGATTAATCCTCGCCTTACCTACTCTCTGATTTTGGGGACTGATTGGCCGGGATTTCGGGGGTTGTTGACGCGCTTAGTAGAGAGTCCTGCCATTTAGCATGGGGAGGTCCCGATGTCGCTTTGGCGGGAGCAGCTGTCACAGAGCCGTCTACGTCATCTCCGCGTCAGAGTGAGGAGCCCCAGGCTCCTCCTCACTCTCTCGGGGAATCCCTCGTGGATTTCCCGTTAGAACAGTCGCGAGACAAGACTCTGCGACATGCGTTTGACCAAGTGAGAGTAATCGATGGTCAAACGCTCCCGCCGAACGCCACCCCGTCCTTCCCCTATTTCTCTATTATGAGGGATAGATTATACCGAGTGACGCAGGACACTCAGACGAAAGAGCAAAATCACGCAGCTTTTAATTCCAAAGAGCCGCCGGGAATTGGTATTCCAGGTGGCTCACTTTAATCCCATGGCTGGACACCTAGGGCAGGACAAGACACTAGCCTGAATAATGGCCCGATTCTATTGGCCGGGGATTCGCGGCGATGTTCGTAGGTGGTGTACGGCATGCCGCGAATGCCAGTTAGTAAATCCAGCGGCCATTCCAAAAGCGCCTTTGCGCCCTCTTCCATTGATCGAGACTCCGTTTGAGAGAATTGGGATGAATCTCGTCGGGCCATTAGATCGGTCAGCACGAGGGTACTGCTTTATATTAGTTCTGGTGGACTATGCAACGCGATACCTGGAAGCAGTGCCTCTGCGCAATATCTCAGCACGCAATATTGCAGAGGCACCCTTCCGCGTCATCTCCCGAGTCGGAATCCCGAAAGAGATTCTGACTGATCAAGGCACTACATTTATGTCACAGACACTGCGGGAACTGTATGGGTTATTGGGGATTAAGCTGATCCGCACCAGTGTGTATCACCCACAAATGGACGGTTTAGTGGAACGGTTCAATCGCACCCTCAAAAAAATCATTAAAAAATTCGTAAGTGAGGATGCACGTAATTGGGATAAGTGGCTCGAACCCTTGTTGTTCTCAGTGCGAGAGGTTCCCCAAGCCTCCACGGGGTTCTCCCCATTCGAATTATTATATGGGCGTAAGCCGCGCGGCATCCTAGACGTGCTGCGGGAAAATTGGGAGGAGGGACCTTCACAAAGCAAGAACGAAATTCAATACGTTATGGACCTGCACGCAAAACTCCACACGCTCACCCACCTAACCCAGCAGAATTTGCGGCAGGCCCAGGAACGGCAAGCCTGCCTGTACAACAAGGGTACGCGCCTTAGGGAGTTCACCCAGGGAGATAAAGTACTCGTACTGTTGCCCACTTCGAGCTCCAAATTGATTGCCAAGTGGCAAGGTCCCTTTGAGGTCACACGGTAAGTCAGGGACGTTCACTACGAGGTGAGGCGAACGGACAGGGGTGGGGCACTACAAATTTACCACCTCAATCTCTTTAAACCCTGGAAGGAGGAGGTCCCCGTGGCGTTGGTGTCGGTGGTTCCGGAGAAGGCAGAGCTGGGGCCGGAGGTTCAAAAAGGGGCATTGACATCACGTACCCCTCCGGTCCCCTGTGGAGACCACCTCTCCCTGACCCAGCTCACGGAGGTCGCCCAGTTGCAGGCCGAGTTTTTGGATGTGTTCTCACCCCTGCCCAGTCGCACTAACCTCATAGAGCACCACATAGAGACGCCCCCGGGGGTAGTAGTGTGTAGCCGCCCTTACAGACTGCCCAAACACAAAAAAAAGGTGGTTCGGGAAGAACTTGAGACCATGCTCGAAATGGGCATCGTCGCGGAGTCCCACAGTGACTGGAGTAGCCCGGTGGTCTTGGTACCCAAGGCCGACGGGTCGGTCCGTTTCTGTGTGGACTACAGAAAAGTCAACGCGGTGTCTAAATTCGATGCGTACCCAATGCCTCGCATTGATGAGTTGCTCGATCGACTCGGCACTGCTCGCTTTTATTCGACGCTGGATTTGACGAAGGGATATTGGCAGATCCCCTTGACTCCACTATCCCGAGAAAAAACGGCCTTTTCCACACCGTTTGGTTTACACCAATTCGTCACCCTTCCGTTTGGGCTGTTTGGGGCGCCCGCTACGTTTCAGCGGCTGATGGACAGAGTCCTCCGCCCTCAAGCCACTTATGCGGCCGCTTATCTAGATGATATCATCATCTATAGTAATGACTGGCAGCGGCACCTCGAACATCTGAGGGCCGTCCTTAGGTCGCTGAGGCGAGCGGGGCTCACAGCCAACCCAAAGAAGTGTGCGATTGGGCGGGTGGAAGTACGGTATCTGGGCTTCCACTTGGGCAACGGGCAGGTGCGTCCCCAAATTAATAAGACGCAGCAATTGCGGCCTGCCCGAGGCCCAAGACCAAAAAGGGGGTGAGACAGTTCCTGGGGCTGGCTGGCTATTACCGTAGGTTTATACCTAATTATTCAGACGTCACCAGCCTGCTGACTGATCTCACTAAAAAGGGGGCACCAGATCCGGTCCAGTGGACGGAGCAATGCCAGCGGGCTTTTTCGGAGGTAAAGGCTGCACTGTGTGGGGGGCCACTTTTACACTCCCCTGACTTTTCTCTCCCCTTTGTGTTGCAGACCGATGCGTCGGACAGAGGGCTGGGGGCGGTTTTGTCCCAGGAGGTGGAGGGGGAGGACCGCCCCGTCCTGTACATCAGCAGGAAGCTGTCAGTGCGTGAGGGGCGCTACAGCACGATAGAGAAAGAGTGTCTGGCGATCAAGTGGGCGGTCCTCGCCCTCCGTTACTACCTGCTGGGGCGCCCTTTCACCCTGTGTTCGGACCACGCGCCCCTCCAGTGGCTCCACCGCATGAAAGATGCCAACGCGCGGATCACCCGTTGGTATCTGGCACTCCAACCCTTCAATTTAAAAGGTGGTCCACAGGCCGGGGGCGCAGATGGTCGTGGCGGACTTCCTCTCCCGTCGGGGGGGGGGGGGGGGGGGGGGGAGTTGGCTGCAGGCCGGACAGCCGCCCGGCCTGAGTCGGGCGGTGGGGGTATGTGGCAGCGGGGGCATGGTCAAGTGCCGGTCTGTGACAGGAGGGCGGAGTCAGGGAAGGTAAGTGGCAGAATCACTACACCTGATGGCAATTAACCTGTTTGTGTGTGTCTTCCCAGTGACCGCGCCCTATTTAGGGAGGTAGAGCAGAGAGCAGGGGAGCTCTTCCTGAACCAGACGCTGAGTGTGTGTGTCTGAAAAGTGCATACATAATTGTTATGCTGAAAAGTGTGGCAATAAAACGTGCTGTCAAACCTGATCTCTGTCCTGCCGTCCTCTGTGCTCCACCCACAAACACTGAACCGTTACAGTAGATAAAGAGAACCCAGTTAAACAAATGAGACAAAAATATTATACTTGGTCATTTATTTATTGAGGAAAATGATCCAATATTACATATCTGTGAGTAGCAAAAGTATGTGAACCTTTGCTTTCAGTATCTGGTGTGACCCCCTTGTGCAGCAATAACTGCAACTACACATTTCCGGTAACTGTTGGAGGAATTTTAGCCCATTCCTCCATCCAGAACTGCTTCAGCTCTGGGATGTTGGTGGGTTTCCTCACATGAACTGCTCGCTTCAGGACCTTCCACAACATTTTGATTGGATTAAGGTCAAGATTTTGACTTGGCCTTTCCAAAACATTAACTTTATTCTTCTTTAACCATTCTTTGGTAGAATGACTTGTGTGCTTAGGGTCGTTGTCTTGCTGCATGACCCACCTGCTCTTGAGATTCAGTTCATGGACAGATGTCCTGACATTTTCCTTTAGAATTCGCTGGTATAATTCAGAATTCATTGTTCCATCAGTGATGGCAAGCCATCCTGGCCCAGATGCAGCAAAACAGGCTCAAACCATGATACTACCACCACCATGTTTCATAGATGGGATAAGGTTCTTATGCTGAAATGCAACGTTTTCCTTTCTCCAAACATAACGCTTCTCATTTAAAGCAAAAAGTTCTATTTTGGTCTTGTCCTTCCACAAAACATTTTTCCAATAGTCTTCTGGCTTGTCCATGTGATCGTTAGCAAACTGCAGACGAGCAGCAATGTTCTTTTTGGAGAGCAGTGGCTTTCTCCTTGCAACCCTGCCATGCACACCACTGTTGTTCGGTGTTCTCCTGATGGTGGACTCATGAACATTCGCCAATGTGAGAGAGGTCTTCAGTTACTTAGAAGTTACCCTGGGGTCCTTTGTGACCTCACTGACTATTACATGCCTTGTTCTTGGAGTGATCTTTGTTGATCAACTACTCCTGGCGAGGGTAAGAGTGGTCTTGAATTTCCTCCATTTGTACACAATCTGTCTGACTGTGGATTGGTGGAGTCCAAAGTCTTTAGAGATAGTTTTGTAACCTTTTCCAGCCTGATGAGCATCAACAACGCTTTTTCTGAGGTCCTCAGAAATCTCCTTTGTTCGTGCCATGATACACTTCCACAAATATGTGTTGTGAAGATCAGACTTTGATAGATCCCTGTTCTTTAAATAAAACAGGGTGCCCACTCACACCTGATTGTCATCCCATTGATTGAAAACACCTGACTCTAATTTCACCTTCAAATTAACTGCTAATCCTAGAGGTTCACATACTTTTGCCACTCACAGATATGTACGGTAATATTGGATAATTTTCCTCAATAAATAAGTGACCACGGATAATATTTTTGTCCCATTTGTTTAACTGGGTTCTCTTTATCTACTTTTAGGATTTGTGTGAAAATCTGATTGTTTTAGGCCATATTTATGCATAAATATAGAAAATTCTAAAGGGTTCACAAACTTTCAAGCACCACTGTATGCATATTATATACAAAAAAGAGAGGAGGGCTGGTAGCTCCTCTCCTGCTTCATGCTGAAATCCACTATCAACTCTTTTGTCTTGCTGACATTCAAGACAAGGTTGTTCTCCTGGCACCAGTTTTCCAGGCTTTTAATTTCCTCCAAGTCAGCCTTCTCATCATTATTAGAGATCAGGCCAACCACAATAGCATTGTCAGCAAACTTGACAATTTTGGTAGAGTTGGAAGTGGCCATACAGTCATAATTGTACAATGAGTACAGTAGGGTCTCAGGACACAATCCTGAGGGCTCTCATGCTGAGGGTGAGGAAGAGTGAAACATGTTTGCCCAACCATTTTGCTTGTGATTTCCGTCAGGAACTTGAAAATTCACTGACACAGGGACAGGCTACAGGAAGTCCCAGGTCCTCCAAAATGGTGGTAAGTTTGGAGGGAATTATAGTGTTGAATGCTGAACTGTAGTTAAAAAAAAACACAAAAACAGCAATTTCACATAATTTCCCTTCCTGGTGTTCAGATGTCTCAGGGCTGTGAGTGGGAGGTGTGAGATTCCTCAGCGTTAATCTCTAGTACTGCCCTTGTCAACTAAACAGATTATTGCCTATAGTTCAGAATGTGGAAGGTTTCAATTGTTTATGAAAAACAGTCCGGTAATCAAATGGATGAAGGAATGAAGAAAATAATAAAGAAGCCATTTTGACTCACCAATCAGTTCTGCTATGGCACCAAAGGGCCAGGTGTGGCTTGTGGAGTTTGTGTGCAGATACCGTGGACTGATCTTTAGGAAGAAAACATATTATAATTAATTACCTTGACACATAATGCTGCAATAAAATATCTATAAATATTCCAATACTAGCTCAGCTCTCCAGATTTACACTACCATGAAATGACATTTAATAGCATATTAAAAGTCATTTCACAATATTATCACATCCTGAAGGAAGAATAATTTTTCAAGATTCATTTTTATTTAAATATAACAGTATGTCTTTTGCAAAGCCTTACACGGTTTTAAGAAGAGCATTTTATATATATATTAAGGCACTGCCGAAAAGTGGAGCTTTTAAGTGTTTGAGGAAAATATTTTCAAGGGCACAAAATCAACCTGAAGAGAATATTATAGCATATGAACCACTGAATTGCGTAGGGTTGTGTATTTCACATCAATAAATTGCTGCATTGTCTTGTGACAGTGAGACCAATAATGAGATATGCATGGCATTTATGACTACATATTTATTCCTTTCTTTGATACCTGCATGTCATGCGCCAGAAACAACAGCACAACATTTATGATGGTGTGACTCTGCTTGGTGCCTGGTGGAGAGCAGTGAACCACCACTTTCAATTTACATTTTCATCTTTACTATATGGTTATGATCGAATATTATCAGACATAAGAACTAATTGATATTGATCTGTGGTAGTTTTAGATTCTCAAACTAAGGAAAGATGCTCATGATTGCTATTGAATTATACAATAATTATGTTTCCACGAGAGTGCAAAGTAAGGAATTGTTCAGCTACAAAAGCATACAAAGCAAAAATATGTTGCCAGTTATTAATAAAACAGTAGGATAAAAAACTTTTTTTTTGGGGGGGGGGGGGGGGGGGGGTACAAGTAAACATACTCTTTAACTGAATGCAGCGTCTGAGCTCCAAGGGTTAGAGCTGCAATCTTGATATTTTAAGGTTGATGTCATGCAGGTGTCTGGTTATGACTGTCAATTGTCCAACAAGCTAGTAGATTAATAAAACTGCTTTAACTAGTTTTATATGAAACTATCGTGAATATTTTCCATAAAGAAGAAGGAAGAAGGAGAGGCCTTTATTTGTCATATGTACTCAAGCACAACAAAATTCCTCCTCTGCATTTCAACCATCTGAAGCAGTGAACACATTCATGCACACACACAAGTGAGCAATGAGCACACACACATACCCAGAGCAGTGGACAGCCATGAAGGAGGGGAAAATGTGTTAATAAATAATCCCATCGTATTTTCTTTTTTCAAAAGCAAATTAGGATTAACCGCTGGATAAAAACCCATCCATCTTATGTAAATAAAGATACAAATTTCATTTTCTGATGGTCAAGTGTTTGAGATACCTTGCCTTGCATTTATGACTGGGTCCCCTTTGGTGTTATAGAGGTTTTCGACCCATGTGACCGTTGCCATGTCAACAAGTAGCCGGTGCCATTTTGACGGTCACAAATATGGCGACTACCGGTAGCGATACACTGTTGATCATGACGAAGTCTCATTGTCGAGTATTTTATCCGGCCTAGATGACGCGAGTAAGAAGTGATATCACCAGAAAATCAATGATGCTGGTGTACGTGATCCGTACACGTTACCAGGCTATCTTTTTCTGGCTTTGCAGCGCGGGTGATCTTCCTGACCTGCAGTCAGGCGTGTGGGAAATACCAGGGAAAAAACATAAAAGAAAAAGGAGCGAGATGCAGAAAACACCTTCACTATCCAGCGACGTAGGGCATTTACAGGGCGAGCAGAGGGAGAGGTATTTGCAAAAATTGAGGTTAGCAGGCTTAGAGAACGACGTTTACCTGCTTCCACCAGGATTGTTCACTGACGTACGGAAGTACACCAAGCCCTCGTCTTTACCTGACTTCGGCCCACATGATCTGTATACCTATGTCGTTAAAAACCAGGCTGGGTAACATGCCTACATCAGCGGGTCATCCCTGGAGCCGGTGGTCGCCATCTTATTACAGCTAAAGTTTGTTCACATTTTCATTTACTTTCGGTCCTCAGGATAAACAAAATGTTATTAAATGTCATTGAAATAACTTCTTAGTCTGTTGAGACATGGCCCGTTATAAATTTGCTGTTACCAGGCAATGACCAAGAACTGTATTATTAGGGTCGGTGTAGTTGTAGTAGTGCACTAGCAGCTAGCTGTTAGCACTAGCTAATGTCAACAACAGTAGCTGGTATGTTACTGTAGCAATGTTTACGTTCAGTCATTTGGATGACTGTTAAAACCTTTCAGTCTCAAGTTTTTCCTTTACTGGATTTACTAGTTTACTGAGCTAGCGCGCTCGGGCAGGCTGGGAGCGAGCGCGCTAGCTCAGTAAACTAGTAAATACAGTAAAGGAAAAACTTGAGACTGAAAGGTTTTAACAGTCATCCAAATGACTGAACGTAAACATTGCTACAGTAACATACTAGCTACTGTTGTTGACATTAGCTAGCTTGACCTTCAAAATGGTGGACACCGGGGCGTCACGTCACCTGTGACATCACGTCGAAATCCTCTATACATACATCGTTTGGATGCACATATGTACGTATGGATGTCATATGGTCACAAAACCCATCAAAAATCAGGTTGATGCATCAACATATTCTCTTTAGTATGAAGCTGCACTCACCTATAATACTGGGGAGCGCCAGTATAATTGCTTAAAAAATGAATAATAATAATAATAATAATAATAATAATAAAGACTCACAAAATTGTGTTAAAATCATGTTGATTCTTTGTTCCTACCAGTCTAACTGACTCCCTTTTTGTAGGAGGGCTGATCATCGGTGGAAGGAAGACAGGCTGCAAGTGCCATTTCAGATCTTGAAAACTTGGCTGTTCACGTTCTTGGAGCCTGAAGATTCTTTAATTATTTTGAAAAATTGTGACAAGAAAGTGCTGTCTGCCCTCTTCTGCAAACATGAGCTCACAGATGCCCATGAATAGCTAGTGTCACTGTGATTGATAGGGGAGAGGCTTTTCCAGCCATAGATGAAGATACCGGTAACATCAAGATTCAAACTCACATTTTCTGAATAACAGGGCAAACACCTTTGTGTTGTGCGCCACTTGGGAGAAAATCCTGGGGTAATTTTTAACAGTTAAATTTAAAGAGACAAAATTTGAAAAGTTGTTAAAATCAGCTTCAGCTCAGAACAATCACCATATCAAACAACATTCCTCACATGAGCAAGAAAACATATAGTGAGATCAGCCAGCCATCTGTTGCACATCTACAACTAGTTCAAAATTCTGTATCTGAATTGCATTCAGGTGCAAAGAAGAAGAATCGCATTACCCCAGTTTTGCCTTCCATTCATTATCTCCAATTAATAGTAGGATTAAGTACACAGGCTTGTTTGTTGGTTTTTAAAGCTTTAAATGGACTGGAACACTTTGAGATAGAAGATATGCTTTGTATACCTACCGCTTCTAGACTTGAAAAGCTCACCACGCAACTATTGCCAATTCTTATTACATCTGCACTTAAATCTACTAAGGACACAATTTCCCACGAATCCAAACAGCTTACAAACCTGGCAACACAGACTACAGATCCCAACAACACACAAGTTCATCTGAGTACTGATGATTCACAGCTGTCTCTCATTTCAGCTAATCAAGCACACAGTATAGACTTGTTCCTACCTGAACAACAATCACACCGCCTGAGTACAGTAATGAAGAAACAAATATCCTACTAAACACAAGGAAGTAAAATTCTGAGAAAAGGAAACTGAAAGGTATGCTTCAGTTGTTCAATTCAAATAATTTTACTTGATAAAATTAACTTATTTATTAAGTCAATTATTTATCTTCATGGCGGCATGGTGGTGTAGTGGTTAGCGCTGTCGCCTCACAGCAAGAAGGTCCGGGTTCGAGCCCCGTGGCCAGCGAGGGCCTTTCTGTGCGGAGTTTGCATGTTCTCCCCGTGTCCGTGTGGGTTTCCTCCGGGTGCTCTGGTTTCCCCCACAGTCCAAAGACATGCAGGTTAGGTTAACTGGTGACTCTAAATTGACCGTAGGTGTGAATGTGAGTGTGAATGGTTGTCTGTGTCTATGTGTCAGCCCTGTGATGACCTGGCGACTTGTCCAGGGTGTACCCCGCCTTTCGCCCGTAGTCAGCTGGGATAGGCTCCAGCTCGCCTGCGACCCTGTAGAACAGGATAAAGCGGCTAGAGATGATGAGATGAGATTTATCTTCATGCCATACTGTTGAAGTTCACGCATCTCAAATTAAATATGCAGGGCAGTGAATTAAAAATCCATTGACAAAGAACTACATCTGTGACTATAATTTTCTATGAATTAACATTTATTTACTAACCTTCATTTATTAACATGAATGTAACATTTATTGCTACACTATACAAATAATTATTCTTCTTTTAGTTGAGTTATAGCCTGTAAGCACTTACCGAGCATAAAGGAATTCCTCTTTTTTTTTGTGCTGCCATCTTTATGCTTCTGAAGGGACAGGAGACTCTAGTACTGTTTTGAAACACAGGAAATGATGCATCAACTTTTATGCTGACTGTGGAGAAACTCCACCCCTTGTGACTCACCATGGAGAGTGGATACTAATTCTACGTTCAGTGATTTGGTTTTTGATGCATACAGTGTTCCGTACCAGTTTGTGTAGGTTTCTGCACAGTAGATGGCAGCCTTCAGTCAGATCTATGACAACTGTATATTTCATTTCTGGGAGTAGTTCCCAACTTTCCCTGTCCACAGCTATTCCACTGTTCATATCTAACCCTAACTGTTATCTTAACTTAACACATCTACTTCTTACAGTGGTGCTTGAAAGTTTGTGAACCCTTTAGAATTTTCTATATTTCTGCAAAAATATGACCTAAAACATTATCAGATTTTCACACAAGTCCTAAAAATAGTTAAAGAGAACCCAGTTAAACAAATAAGACAAAAACATATTTTACTTGGCCATTTATTTATTGAGGAAAATGATCCAATATTACATATCTGGCAAAAGTATGTGAACCTTTGCTTTCAGTATCTGGTGTGACCCCCTTGTGCAGCAATAACTGCAACTAAACATTTCTGGTAACTGTTGATCAGTCCTGCACACCGGCTTGGAGGAATTTTAGCCTATTCCTCGCTTCAGGTCCTTCCACAACATTTCGATTGGATTAAGGTGGTGTTTACATTAGACCGTATCAGCGGATCATCAGATTAACGTTTTTAAAACGATTAACATGCACACAGGAACACCAATACACGGATACGCTCGGCTCCGCAGGCATCCTGCGCTCCAAATCACTCCGCCCTGAACAGCGAGTGCCCTCTGGAGGGTGCGCACTCCGGCCCTGCGTAGCTCACAGAGCGCGCGAGTGGAGTGCACGAGCCACGATTCGGGACTGAGCCGCTGTGTGTGTGCTCTCAGTGCATATCACTTACCACTTGCAAGTGGAAGGGTGGCAAGCCTAAAGACAATCATAACTACACAATGGGCAGTATTTGCATCAGTATTTGCAGTATTTTCATACTTTTATACTCTTTAATGAAAGGTGATACAAGGCGGAAGTCCGCGCCGTTTTTCAGCAGTCGTGTCACATGACCAACGCCAGCGAATCAGGAAGGTGGATGTCACAGTGACGTTGTCCAATGACGACGCCAGCTAGAGCTCAGCACAGCGTATCCGCGTATTCTCAATGTTTACACAGCACCGGACCAGACACGATCTGGATTGAATACGTGGACGCTGGCGGATTCCCGTTTCCCAGCGTTTCCAGGCGGTTTAAAGGGATAGTTCGGGATTTTTGACATGAATCTGTATGGCATCCCCATCAATAGTGTCGTGCAGACACACTGGCTTACCCCTGACAGCATCCTGTGAGTCCTGTTCTTGTCCAGTTTTGGTCCAGACGAAAGTAGTCCGGCAAGTTTGTTGGGGTCACGAAAGTAAAACGTTTTTCGTCTCAAAACAGTATGTGTTCAAAAGAGTGATATATTTGCAAAACAAAACCGTTGTCAAATAAAAAGTCAGACCTCGAAATCGCTTGGCACTATTTTCTCTCCCTTCTTATCACTGCGCGCTGCCGCCAGGTGACAGCGAAACGCAGACCCACTAAGCTGGTGGGAGACCAAGGCTGCACTCTATCCACGGCTTACACACGTGATGGCACGGAGGATGTGTATAGTGGCAGCATCTGTCCCCCCAGAGAGGATCTTTTCAAAAGCAGGACAGATTATAACTGAGAGGAGAAATAGAATCAGAATTAACTAGTTAATTGCAGCAATTAAAGGAATAGGTAGGAAAAGGAAGGCGCAAAGACACCGCGCAGCGCCTGAAAACGGGTTTTCAGGCGCTGTGCACCCGTTTTCAGGCGCTGCGCGGTGTCTTTGCGCCTGCAGCGGTGCTTTGCCTGTGCTGTGGCTGAAAATAGTTCCAGATATAAATTGGTCTAGTAAATCCCTTCGTGTTAATTTGCATTGATATGTGTACTCGATGTGAATGTACAAGTCATGAGAAATAATTATAAAAAATCTTCCGAAAGAGCCGGCTCCTTATAGTAAGAAGAGCCAAAAGAGCCGAAATTCCCATCACTAGTAAACAATGAATGAAACAGCCGTGGCTGTCACCTGGCGGCAGCGCGCAGTGATAAGAAGGGAGAGAAAATAGTGCCAAGAGATTTCGAGGTCTGAATTTTTATTTGACAATGGTTTTGTGAAGCAAATGTATCACTCTTTTGAACACATACTGTTTTGAGACGAAAAACGTTTTACTTTCGTGACCCCAACAAACTTGCCGGACTACTTTCGTCTGGACCAAAACTGGACAAGAACTGGACTCACAGGATGCTGTCAGGGGTAAGTCAGTGTGTTTGCATGACACTATTGATGGGGATGCCATACAGATTCATGTCAAAAATCCCGAACTATCCCTTTAATGTAAACGGACAGTGCATCCGCGAAGAAAACGAGACAGATACGGTCTAATGTAAACTTGGCCTAAGTTCAGGACTTTGACTTGGCCATTCCAGAACATTAACTTTATTCTTCTTTAACCATTCTTTGGTAGAACGACTTGTGTGGTTAGGGTCGTTGTCTTGCTGCATGACCCACCTGCTCTTGAGATTCAGTTCATGGACAGATGTCCTGACATGTTCCTTTAGAATTCGCTTGTATAATTCACAATTCATTGTTCCATCAATGATGGCAAGCTGTTCTGGCCCAGATGCAGCAAAACAGGCCCAAACCATGATACTACCACCACCATGTTTCACAGATGGGATAAGGTTCTTATGCTGGAATGCAGTGTTTTCCTTTCTCCAAACATAACGCTTCTCGTTTAAAGCAAAAAGTTCTATTTTGGTCTTATCCATCCACAAAACATTTTTCCAATAGCCTTCTGGCTTGTCCATGTGATTTTTAGCAAACTGCAGACAAGCAAAGTTATTTTTGGAGAGCAGTGGCTTTCTCCTTGCAACCCTAACATGCACACCATTGTTGTTCAGTGTTCTCCTGATGGTGCACTCATGAACATTAACATTAGCCAACGTGAGAGAGGCTTTCAGTTGCTTAGAAGTTAGCCTGAGGTCCTTTGTGACCTCGTCGGCTTTTACACACCTTGCTCTTGGAATGATCTTTGTTGGTTGACCACTCCTGGGGAGGGTAACAATGGTCTTGAATTTCTTCCATTTGTTCACAATCTGTCTGACTGTGGATTGGTGGAGTCCAAACACTTTAGAAATGGTTTTGTAACTTTTTCCAGCCTGATGAGCATCAACAACGCTTTTTCCGAGGTCCTCAGAAATCTCCTTTGTTCGTGCCATAATACACTTCCACAAACATGTGTTGTGAAGATCAGACTTCGATAGATCCCTGTTCTTTAAATAAAACAGGGTGTTCCCTCACAGCTGATTGTCATTCCATTGATTGAAAACACCTGACTCTAATTTCACCTTCAAATAATCCTAGAGGTTCACATACTTTTGCCACTCACAGATATGTAATATTGGATCATTTTCCTCAATAAGTAAATGACCAAGTATAATATTTTTGTCTTATTTGTTTAACTAGGTTCTCTTTATCTACTTTTAGGACTTGTGAAAATCTGATGATGTTTTAGGTAATATTTATGCAGAAATATAGAAAATTCTAAATGGTTCACAAACTTTCAAGCACCACTGTATATAGAAAGACAGCTGTTCATATTTTAGTTGAGTTATAGCCTGTAAGTCCTTTCCGAGCATAAAGGAATTCCTCTATTTGTTAGTGCTACCATCTTTATGCTTCTTGAAGGAACAGGAGACTCTTCTACTATTACAAAATTCAGGAAAGATAGATCAACTTTTATGCTGCCTTTGGAGAAACTCCACCCCTTGTGTGGTGTATGTGCTGTTATGGATTGTAATGGGTTGGGTGCTAAAGTGAACTGATTGGACTGCTGATCAGGATCATGCTTTTGCTGAGCTCAAAAAAAAAAAAAAAGCTCTCATTAATTCATCTGTCTTGGCTCACCCAGACTTTGGTCAATGCTTCTTGTCAAGCGATGCTTCCTTGGATGGTCTTGGGGCTGTTTTGTTTCAAGTACAGGAGGGTGATACAGTAGTTATGCTGATAGCATTTGCTAACAAGTATTTAATTCAGTCACAGAAAAACTGTCCAGCCCAATGATTGGAGTTTTTTGCTCTTAAATGGGCAGCTTGTGACAAATTTAGCAACTGGCTAAAAGGTCATGATTTTACTGTGTGGATAGGGAGTGCTCCGTCAATTATTTCATATTTTTTTATAAAATAATTTTTCACTGTGAAATGAAGTATGAATATTAGTTGAAATAACAAACAGTGCTGGCAAATAACATGATAGAATGATGTGTTAGTCAAGATGTAGCTTTTTCACAGGATTTCATGGACTATGTTTTTATTTGTGAATGCAGATACATAGTGGTAAAACTGATGTGAACTGACCGTAACAGGAATAAATTATGCTAAATAAGCTACAAATTCCTCTCAGTGTGAAAGAGTATCTGCTGTATGATCAGTGTACTATGATAACTCTGTATGCCATGAGTTTTCTTTTGCACATTGTTTATTCTAGCTTTTCTTTCTTGTGCTGTTTGGTAATTGCATGTACCTCAGTCAGAACTTGTGAATGTGGTTAAGGCAAATAAAATGATCGAGGAAGTTGTGCAGTTAGTTCAAAGAAGAGGAATGCTGTTCTAAATGGCAGCCTTCAATCAGATCTACACTTTGTGTTTCATTTCTGAGAATAGTTCCCAAATGTTCCTGTATAGAGAAACTACAGAGTTCTTATCAAACCATAATCCACCACATCTGATATTCATTAAAACTTTAAACATCTGGATTGGGTAAATTAAATTGTAAATAGAAAGTTAATCTTAAAATAAGTTTTCTCGGAACAGAAGCAGATAACAACGTTCTCTCTTCCTAAGATGATGAGATCTAAATTTGAAAAGAAGCAAACCACATTCATTTATAAGTATCTCACAACATGAATTCGACCAGAGCGAAAAGAAGAGCAGAAGGAAAACCTGTTATGACATACTTTGACTGTTTATTCCTTTCAAGCCTCTTCAAGCATGTACATGCAGTAGAGAGCAAACGTGCCAATTTACTTTCAAAATCTTAGCAAGTATCATCATGTCTAAAGTTTAAGTACATTTTCTTAGTAGGGCACAAAATAAATGATTTGCAAAGGGCACAGAGAATAAAATATTTTATTCATATATTATCAGGGGTTGTGTATATCTTCAGTCCAGGCGTAACTTTACATACAAACACACATCTCATCTCATTACCTCTAGCCGCTTTATCCTGTTCTACGGGGTCGCAGGCAAGCTGGAGCCTATCCTAGCTGACTACGGGCGAAAGGCAGGGTACACCCTGGACAAGTCACCAGGTCATCACAGGGCTGACAGACACAGACAACCATTCACACTCACATTCACACCTACAGTCAATTTAGAGTCACCAGTTAACCTAACCTCTGCATGTCTTTGGACTGTGGGGGAAACCAGAGCACCCAGAGGAAACCCACGTGGACATGGGGAGAACATGCAAACTCCACACAGAAAGGCCCTCGCCGGCCATGGGGCTTGAACCCGGACCTTCTTGCTGTGAGACGACAGCACTAACCACTACACCACCATGCCGCCCTACAAACACACATTTGTTTCAAAATTGAATTAACTGACACATTAGTGGCAGTGGCATCTATATATATATATATATATATATATATATATATATATATATATATATATTTTTTTTTTTTTTTTTTTTTTTTGGGGGGGGGGCAGGCAATGAATTCTACCCTCTGCAATCTGTTGAAAATTCAGATGCTACACTGGCAAAATGAGGTGCATATTAAATTATACATGTTACCACCTTCACCTTGATCCTATCAGAGAAGAAAAAAAGATGCTGAAGATGAGCAAACACAAGATGCAGTCGGCTCAGTATACACACCTCCAGGCCAAATACAAGGAAACTGTTACATCCATCAAACTTACACCAGTTGCATTGACATTTATTGTAAAAGCACAACAAAACATGGACAAAATATAAGGTAAGCGTACCCATTAAGCCCACCAAAATCTAAATTTCTTTATTTTTCATCCATATTCACACGTTTTAGTGAAATGATTTGCTAAATAGTAAGATTTACCTCTCATCTCAATGCTTATTGATGAGTTGATGTGAATTTCAAAATACACGATTAAGATATTTTAGTAAAAAAGTCAAAAGTCTGGCTGGGCTTAAAGGGTACCATCGGTACCCTTTAAGCCCACTTCAACATATTTCATAGAATAATGTTGTTTAATGAAATATAAATAATCAATACATGAAATAACAATGAAAGTGTGCTGTAAACATTCTTTTTCATAAATATGACCATCTGATCAACATGACAAAACAACGAATCTCATTCATCTCATTATCTCTAGCCGCTTTATCCTTCTACAGGGTCGCAGGCAAGCTGGAGCCCATCCCAGCTGACTACGGGCGAAAGGCGGGGTACACCCTGGACAAGTCGCCAGGTCATCACAGGGCCGACACATAGACACAGACAACCATTCACACTCACACCTACGGTCAATTTAGAGTCACCAGTTAACCTAACCTGCATGTCTTTGGACTGTGGGGGAAACCGGAGCACACCCACACGGACACAACATGCAAACTCCACACAGAAAGGCCCTCGCCGGCCCCGGGGCTCGAACCCAGGACCTTCTTGCTGTGAGGCGACAGCGCTAACCACTACACCACCATGTCGCCCTAGAACAATGAATCATTTCATCTAATTTTGTTTCATTTCAGGCAAGCGGATCAGCGAGCGGATTTGATCATCTTAAGTTTTTGTTTGTATACATTTTCCACCTCAGTGTAGTTGCTGAGGTAGAATGGGCCAGCTCCCACTAGGTTTGCCTTGCACAGTATGAACTTTTTTCCACATCTTCAACCTTCTCCCTTGAAGGGAGATGGTGCGTGTTGTTTGGGCCCCGGTCAAGAAATTTCATGACGTAAGACGTCTCACCCTCTGGTGGCGTGGACTCATTGAGGACTCGCGCTATATATTATTTATATTGTAGAGGCTCGTTCGTAGTGAGACCTTGAGAAAAGTGCTATAGCTTACGCTGACGAAGTCTCTGTCCCAAAGTAACTGTTTCCACTCTCAGTGTCCGTGTGCCTTGCAATAAATCCACTTGAAACGTCTTGAAAGTTGTTCTTTAATCCTCGTTTAACAATTACAAAGGTTCTAAGATACAGAGAGTCGGCGAGTCAGAGAGTCAGATAAGAAAAACTGTTCGCTTCCACGGCTTCTTGAGATCTCCCCTGAGAAGCGTGAGACCGTTTTTATATAGCTGAATGAATTCTAATTCTAATTCTTGAGAAGTGTGAGACAGTTCTAATTCTTGTTCTAATTCTTCACATATGAATTCTTAAGAAGCGTGAGACAGTTCTAATTCTTAACATATGAATTCTGATTGTAATTCTAATTCTTTTAACCTTGCCACATATTATTCATCATCTTAATCATGAAATAAACTACTTATATGAAATTACACACTCAAATGAAATTATATATATACCTTTTAACATAAATTGTAATTCACATCTATATGAATTCTACTTTGGCCGTTACATATATAATGCTTCAAAATGATGCTGCTTGTAGCACTGCCCTTTTTGACTAGCATTTGCTAGCTGTAGTTTGCATACATTTCAATGGGTGGTACCATTTAAGCCCACCTGTACAAAAGGCTAATTTATGTAAACACACAACTAAACAGGGCCTTTTATGATACATATATTTAAATATCAATGTTAAACAAATCATAAAATGGTCACTATTTCTATCTAACAACTTTAACTGTTCTGCTGGAGAAGGATTAGCAACACTAGCGTTTTTTTGAGAGGTTAGCTACTTTTGCAAGCTCACAAAACTCATCTTTTCATTAAAAGAGAAAATATATAATTTAAGAAAACACATCATTTTTTTCAATAAAAATCAGCACATTTGCCTCTTATTTGACATAATATCAATATACTTACCAAAGATGTAGCTGAAAAGTGTTGAAAATTGGGGATTTCTAACAGGTTGCAAAAGTGCAAAGTTTTTCTGTGTCTTCTCGTCAGTTGTCCTGGGACTGTATACACATGGGCGGGGCTAATTCAACCATACAAAATGTTATTGGTATGCAATAAAAAACACTTCGTAAAGAACAAATTATTTAACTGAATGAAGTAACTTTTGGCAAAAAAAATGTTTTCCTTTTTTGTAATTTGACCCCAAAGTTGAAAGTGGGCTTAAATGGTACATGGGCTTATTGGGTACGCTTACCTTAATAATAATAAATGATTTTTCCCTGAATATTTGTTTACAATATTACAGTTAGATCGCAAATGTATTCAGAAGGGAAGAAATTCCACTAATTAACTTTTGAGGAGGCACACTTGTTAACTGAAAAGCATTCCAGGTGACTATCTCATGAAGCTGGTTAAGATAATGCCAGTAGTGTGCAAAGCGTCAAGGTAAACGGTGGCTACTTGGAAGAATCTAAAATACGAAACATCTTATTTATCACATAACTCCATTGTGGCAATGGGGGCGTGGCCAAGCGGCAGTTTGTGAATGGAGGGCGGGGTCAGGGAAGATAAGAGTGGCACGGTGGTGTAGTGGTTAGCATGGTCGCCTCACAGCAAGAAGGTTCCGGGTTTGAACCCAGCGGCCGGCGAGGGCCTTTCTGTGTGGAGTTTGCATGTTCTCCCCATGTCTGCGTGGGTTTCCTCCGGGTGCTCCGGTTTCCCCCACAATCCAAAGACATGCAGTTAGGTTGACGTGGGGCGGCCTTGGGCTGAGGTGCCCTTGAGCAAGGTACCTGACCTCTGACTGCTCCCTGGGCGCTCTGGTGTGGCTGCCCACTGCTCTGAGTGTGTGGGTGTGTTCACTGCTTCAGATGGGTTAAATGCAGAGGATGAATTTCACTGTGCTTGAAGTGTGCATGTGATGAATAAAGGTTTCTTTATAAAGTGGCTAAGGGCCAATTTATGCTGACAACCCAGTCCTTGCAGATGGCGTCTGCGAAGCCCCCCACCTTCGCAGACGCTCTGCGCGCACCTCCCAAAATTTGTGACCACTGCGGACAGCCTCGCAGACAGTGTCGCAGACAAGAGGGCTCTGATTGGTCCACTCTACATCCGCTGTACACGCACTTCCGCTTCCCTACTTCCCCGGTTTGGTTTGTTTTCACAACCGCCATTTTTAAAAACATGAGCGAAGATAGAGCAGCACGAAGAGCGGTTGATCGAGGAAGTGAGGAAGTACGTACATCTATATGACTCCAGTTCAAGTCATTATAAGGACAGCGCATTATAAGGACAGCGGTGTTGAATGACCTGTTGCTCAGTAACCGGAAGATAAACACTCCACTAACCACACCCACCAACTACTCCCAGCGATTTCGCGACTTCGCACCCCCTTGCGTTGTGGCCAGGGCCACTGACAGCTTTGGCTGGGCCTGGGACAAAATGCTCTGAATGGGCCCCCCCAACAACCCCCTCCGGGCCAACCCCCCCATACACACACACCTCTCTTATCCCAGTCTCTACTCACTCCAACCCTTAAATGACAGGTATTCAAAAACCATTCAACCGGTCAACAACCATTTCATTTTAGCATTTCAAGATTTTTACAGTTTTAACATTTTAACATTTCCTTAGTCTGAAACTATTCAGGTGCAAAATGCAATGCGCCGGACTTTTGTTGTGGCAAAGTCGTCAATAAGGTCATTGAAGTCCAGCTTTTTCGCAAGTTCGTGCTCTATAGGCAAGGCAAGTTTATTTATATAGCACATTTCATACACAGTGGCAGTTCAATGTGCTTTACAGAAGTAAAAGCAAAACAGTAAGCAATAGAAAATAAAATTACATAAAATAAACGGAGAAGAAAAATAATAAGAATTAAACAATAGTAGAAATAAAATAATAAAATGAAGTAAAAGTTCAATTAAAAAAACAGCAGAATAAAATAGAATAAAAGTTAAGTAAAATTTAAAACATGCAGAGACTGTAAAAGTAAAGAGTTTAAAACATGTAGAGATGACAATATTAATAATTTAGCAGAAAGCATCTGAAAACAGCTTGGTCTTTAACCTAGATTTGAAGCTGCCAACAGCAGGAGCATTTTTGATGTCCTCTGGCAGTTGGTTCCATAGCTGTACTGCATAGTAGCTAAAAGCTGCTTCACCACACTTTGTTTTAACAACAGGTTTTACCAGTAAATTTTTCTGCTGCGATCTGGTAGATCTGATTGAGTTAAGCCGCTGCAACACATCAGAGAGGTAATTGGGCCCTGTACCATTTAGAGATTTGTACACCAGCAGCAATGCTTTAAAGTTAATTCTGTAGCTTACTGGAAGCCAGTGAAGGGACCTTATGGCCCTTTTCCACTACCCTTTTTCAGCTCACTTCAGCTCGCTTCAGCTCACTTCAGCCTGACACGGCTCGCGTTTCGACTACCAAAAACCGGCACCACTCAGCTCGTTTCAGCCCTGCTTAGCCCCTAAAACTCGCACCGTTTTGGAGTGGGGCTGAAGCGAGCCAAACCGTGCCGACTGAGGCTGGAGGCGTGAGCAGACACTCCCCTGTGCACTGATTGGTGAGGAGGAGTGTCCTCACATACCCACACACGCCCCGCGAGCGCGCTGGGATCTGTAAACACTGCAAACCCGGAAGGAGAATAATTACGAATTACGAGAATTTCTGAAGCCTTATGCGCCTCGCCTCATCTATACGCTCTTGCCAGTATCTGTTGGCGTTGTCACCGACAACAAGCCACAGCACCAAGACCAGCAACACTAACGACTCCATGTCCTCCATGCTTATTGTTTACTATCCGGGTCGTGAGACTACCGCTTAAAAGATCACTGAATCAGTGACATACAGAGCATCGTGGACGAGTTCGCGGAGCGCAAGGCTCGCCGTATGCCCTTCACATAATGCGCGCAGTAGGCTATTGATGTTTTATTATGAGCCATGTACAGTATGTCGCCTAATGTTTTTTTGTTTCTGAGTTACATGTTCGTTTGAAGGACTTAATGTACAAAATAACATAGTTGCACCCCGTAGTGTTGAAATTGGTAAACACAGTGCATTCAGTGAGGTTTGCACCGCCCTCCTTTTATTTCTGACTCTTCCTGTCACCACTCTGAGCGCTCATTCGTATGCCCTTCAAATAATGTGCGCAGTATAGGCTATTGATGTTTTATTATGAGCCATGTACAGTATCCTAATGTTTTTTGTTTCTGAGTTACATGTTAGTTTGAAGGACTTGATGTACTAAATAACATATAGTTGCACCCGGTAGTGTTGAAATTGGTAAACACCGCAGTTGCGGATATTTTGTAGCCTAAAATGATGTTATGATAAGCTTTAATAAAGGGCCCGGTCATTTGCCCCGCCCCCGGCCCGGCTCTGACTTGTTCCGCCACTGTCACTGATGTCACTGTTTGCGCTGCTTAACGACATCACGTGACGTCCACCCACTTTCACTAACTCCACCCAATGTGTCCACCCACTTCCAGCCAGCACGGTTCAGCGCGGTTGTAGTCGAAATGCAACTCCAACAGCCCCGCTCAGCCCGACTCAGCACGACTCGGCACGGCACGGCTCAGCCGCGTTTGTAGTGGAAAAGCGGCAATAGAATTGGAGTAATGTGCTCTGTTCTTTTTGTTCGTGTGAGAACCCTAGCTGCTGCATTTTGAACCAGCTGAAGTCGTTTGATGGTCTTTTTTGGCAGGCCTGTGAAAAGGCCATTGCAGTAATCAACCCTACTAGAGATGAAGGCATGTATACGTTTTTCCAGATCATTTTTTGACATAAGTCCTCTTAGTTTGGAAATGTTTTTTAGGTGATAAAATGCTGTTTTAGTGATTGCTTTCATGTGACTGTCAAAGTTTAGCTCGCTGTCAATGAAAACACCAAGATTTTTAACCATTTCTTTTGTTTTAATCCCCTTTGTGTCAAGAATAGTGGTAATCCTGAGTCTTTCATCTTTTTTTCCCAAATAGAATTACTTCTGTTTTATCTGTGTTCAGCTGAAGAAAATTTTGTGACATCCAGTTGTTGATTTGATCGATACACTGGTAGAGACATTCAAGGGGGGCATAATCATTAGGCGATAGAGCAAAATAAATTTGGGTGTCATCTGCATAGCAGTGATACAAAATTGAATAGTTCTTGATAATTTGCCCAAGTGGGAGCATATAAAGGTTGAATAGTAATGGTCCAAGAATCGACCCCTGGGGGACACCACAGGTCAAGGACATTGATGTTGATGAACAATTTCCCATGGTAACAAAGAAGCTTCTATCTTTTAAGTATGATTTTAACCAATTGATAACTTTACCAGTTAACCCAATCCAGTGTTCAAGTCGATATAGCAGTATGTTGTGATCAACAGTATCAAAAGCTGCACTGAGGTCCAGTAATACCAGGACCGATGTTTTGCCTGCATCAGTATTAAGACGTATGTCATTTATAACTTTAATCAACGCTGTTTCAGTGCTATGATTGGCACGAAATCCTGACTGAAAGTTATCAAAACAGCTGTTTGATATCAAGAAGGCAGTTAATTGATTGAAGACAATTTTTTCAAGGATTTCCCCGATGAATGGTAGATTTGATATTGGCCTGTAGTTATTTAATACTGAAGCATCCAGATTATTCTTTTTAAGTAGGGGCTTTACAACGGCTTTTTTCAGGGACACAGGAACCATGCCAGTCTCTAGGGATGTATTTATGATTTGAAGCACATCTGTAATTATAAGATGAAGAAGAGACTTAAAAAAGTTGGTGGGCAGAATGTCCAATTCAGATGTTGAGGAACTGAGATTTTGTACAGTTTTTTCAAGAATCTCATAATCAATTAAACAAAATTCTGACATTGTGTTGAAGTTATCTGTCTGTGTCACTGGTGATTGCAGTTTTTCAATTATTTGCAACTGAGATATATTATGAGCAATATTCTGCCGTATTTTATCAATTTTACCTTTGAAGAAGGATGCAAACTCATTGCATTTATTAACTGAGAGAAGTTCAGGTGCTAATTGTGGTGGGGGATTAGTTAGATTCTCTACTGTTGAAAATAGCACACGGGCATTGTTCATATTCCTGTTGATGATGTTGGAGAAGAAAGACTGTCTTGTTTTATGAATTTCATAATTATATTTACAAAGCATCTCTTTATGGATTTGATAATGGATGTCTCATCTCATCTCATTATCTCTAGCCGCTTTATCCTTCTACAGGGTCGCAGGCAAGCTGGAGCCTATCCCAGCTGACTACGGGCGAAAGGCGGGGTACACCCTGGACAAGTCGCCAGGTCATCACAGGGCTGACACATAGACACAGACAACCATTCACACTCACATTCACACCTATGGTCAATTTAGAGTCACCAGTTAACCTAACCTGCATGTCTTTGGACTGTGGGGGAAACCGGAGCACCCGGAGGAAACCCACGCGGACACGGGGAGAACATGCAAACTCCACACAGAAAGGCCCTCGCCAGCCCCGGGGCTCGAACCCAGGACCTTCTTGCTGTGAGGCGACAGCGCTAACCACTACACCACCGTGCCGCCTGATAATGGATGTGAAGTTTAGATTTGCGCCATTTTCTTTCAGTCTTTCTACATTCTCTCTTTAGCAGTTTAACAGCTGGGTATTGCTTCCATGGTGCTTTCTGCTTATTATTGACTCTTTTAATTTTGAATGGAGCAATATCATCCATAATTTGGGTCATATTTAAATTAAAAATTTCCAGTAAATCATCTACAGAGTCTGACATTTTGGTTGAGATCCGAGAGAGAGCTTGCTCAAAGAGAACACATGTGTTGTCGTTTATGACTCTCCTACCCATAGTCGTTGAGCTGTTCTGAATGTGAGGAGACATAGAAACATCAGAGAAAACACAAAAATGATCAGATAAGGCCAGGTCAACAACAGTAGTAGAAACAGTAAGACCCTTTGTGATGACGAGGTCAAGGGTATGACCACGAGAGTGGGTCGGCCCCTGTACATGTTGTACTAGGTTGAAGTTGTCAATAAGTGCAAGTAGTTCTTTGGCATAAGTGTTTTCAGGATTATCTACATGCAAGTTAAAATCCCCAGATATAATAAGACAGTCAAACTCTAAGCAAATGACTGACAACAGTTCACCAAACTCTTCCAGAAAAACTTTGGCTGAATGTCTCGGAGGCCTGTAAATAGTTAATAATAATATGTTAGGAGAGCATGTAACAAGTGCACATAAGTGTTCAAAGGATGTAAA
This sequence comes from Neoarius graeffei, assembly GCF_027579695.1. Classification (NCBI taxonomy): domain Eukaryota; kingdom Metazoa; phylum Chordata; class Actinopteri; order Siluriformes; family Ariidae; genus Neoarius; species Neoarius graeffei. Next base: position 38,885,198 of record NC_083577.1, read on the forward strand.
ATCACCAAGTGAGGATTGTTTACATTGAAAAGAGACTTTGAATATATTTGCGATCCCTCCACCTTTCCCCTGTCGGGTAACATTCATAAAATTAAAATTTGGGGGAGCTGCTTCAATAAGGGTGGTAGCACTATTTGCTTGATCCAGCCAAGTTTCAGTTAGAAGCAAAAAATCAAGATTGTGTTTGCAGATAAGATCATTAATTAAAAATGACTTGTTTGAAAGTGATCTAACGTTCAGAAGAGCTAGCTTTACAGAAAGTCTAGAAGTAATATCCGCTTGGGCATTCTGATATTGTTTTGAAACAGGAAGGAGACTAGACTGGTTTACCCCCTGGGTTAAATATGCTCTATGTTTTCTATTTCTTATCAACACAGGAATAGAGAATGGCATAGGCATACTGGGTCCCAGCTTGTTTTCAAAACTACACCCAATGCAGGGACCCACAGCACATCATACAAGACTTTCTGTATGTTCCATTTGGTTTGACGGTGAAAGAATTGGAGATGTCATGTATCTTTTAGATGGTGAAAAAGATTGGTAGTCAGCTGAAAGTCCTGGGCGAACACAGTTCAGTCTGTTGGTTAATTTTTGATGAACTGGGTACACTGCTTGTCGCGACAGATTTGGGCTGGAAAAAGAGAGTGTAGCCATTGGCAGCAGTCTCTGCATACTATTAGGGAAATCCATGCAGGGGGGAGACGGAGATGGTACAATAAAATCAGAAGAGCGAGACTTTGGTGAGGTCTTTGTAAGTGTCTCCATGACTGTCTCTGTGGTGACTGTCTCCCTGATAGTCTCTGTGATACTTGCATGGGGTCGAGATGTGGACGATGCAGCCTTGACATGATTATCTTTAGTCAGGTCCTCAATCTGGATGGAATCGCATGATAAAATCGCATGCTCACATTCTCCGTGTGATTGTTGATGTCCTTGGCAGTCTGCCCCAGATGGTTCTTGGCAGTCTGCCCCAGATGGCTGTGTGTCCTTGGCGAAGACTTGCATAGATGATTGTTTTGGCTTTGCAGAGGTATTGTTGATATTAACTAGGTCAGTCTGCGACATCTTATCAACTGTTTTCCTCAATGTTGGCTGAGAGAAAATTGCAAGTCTATAATGATCTGCTAAGACTTTGGTCCCAATCCAGCTGAGTTCAGTGCTATTTGGCTTGAAGAATTCTCTGTGATTCCAGAAAAGGTTAAAATTGTCTGTGAAGTTCATACCAGATGAAAAACAAGTTTTTCCAAGCCAGGTGTTAAGACTGAAGAGTCGAGTAAATGCAAAGCTTCCCCTTGCAGGGAGTGGGCCACTGATAAAAGATTGTATTCCAGTCTTATAGAGATCAGAAAAAAGTTTTCTGAAATCATCTTGGACAAAAAGCTGTTCTCTGAAAACATCATTTGCTCCCACATGCACAACAATACGTTTGATAGTTTTATGCTCGGACATGAGCTTCAAAATGCTGTCTTTGGTGTCAGAGATGGATGCATTTGGAGGGCAGCAAATAATCATCCCATGTCCTTTCAAATGTCTTACAGTGGAATCACCAAGAACAAGGGTTGTGGGATCAGGTGGTGTTATGAGCTGCTTTTTGCCTCTTCCAACAGCTCTTCGGTTGTGGTGCGATCTCTTTTTACGATGCGTTTGTCCGCCTGAAAATTCCGCTTCCACATCCCTGAGGCATTCAAATTTGTTCTGAAGCCTTATGGGCTGTGGATTTTCCATAGGATTGTAAATCCTATTGTAATTTGTAGACCTAGCTCTATTTCTAATAGCATGGCTGTGGAGCATGGGTTGCATAGTATCAGAACGAGCTGGTGTTGAGGTAATTACTCTTCTGTTTTTATTTTTGGGCCTGCCACCCATCATGTGCCAGTTTTCTGTACTCACATTTTGCCCTGTTAGATCGATGAATTCATCCACTCGATCTGCAATGCCATCGGCCTGTCGGGGTGCATTCTCTGCATTCTCAGCCACTGTTTCTGTACTCCTTTCCTGAGATATCGCTCTTAACTCGTCCGTCTTTGGCAGAGCATCAATCTTTGATTCCAGGATAGAAATCCTCTGTTCTAGTTCTGTGCATTTTCTGCAGGATCTCCTGGATTTTTTGCCCCCTGGCATTTTGTTTTAAAAGCTAACTTATAAAGATGAAAAATAAAATGAAAAAAATAGTGGAAATTAAATTAAAAGCTTATAAAGATGAAAAATAAAATGAAAAAATAGTGGAAATTAAATGAGAAAGTAAAGTAAAATAAAGATCAAGCAGGAGCAAAGCAGGAGCAAAGCAAAGAAGCGTCCTACTCGCTTGAGTAGGAGGAGCGAGTATACAGTACAGAGAGCATTGCCAGCCCATTGAGCCTCTCCTGTGACATGTTTGAGCGCATGTCACGTTATCTTACCAGGGGGCTGAGACGCGGTGCCAGCATATTGGTGCCCGCATATTTCGGCACGTGAGTGCAGGGTTCAGAAGCACAGTGTGCTGCTTTGCAAAGTCGGAGCCGCTGTCAGCTGCTATCGGGTTTGTGCATGTGTGGGTTTAGCGGAGCAGAAGCAAATGAAAAGCCAATGTAAAATGCAGGCTTGAAAAAAAAGCCCAAAACCAGCAACCTCACACACATTGTGATCCTGTGAAGTAATCTCCAATTTCACTGAATCTTTCCCCCCTGTACTGTAATGGAATAAGCGGTTACTGTTATTTTGTATCCTTTAACCGAACGCCATTAAATGTATTCCATTACGCCCCAAGCCTGCATGCGACAGCCCCCGCAATGCCTTCCTAAACTCGTGGATAGTCCATAATCACGCGATTGGGGTGCTCTTGAAGGAGCAGCGATGGACGGGGGATTTCGGGCAGGGCTGGGGGCGAACATAGTATACTGTGCGTGCATACTGTCCAGTGTGAAAAGCAGAGAAGAACACACTGCTCGAGAAACGGCGGGATATGATTGTGGGCTAATGTGAATATTCTTAGCTTCAATCAGATATATGAAACACAATGTTATTAAGCCGTTGTGGTTATGAAATGATTCAATGCCCTGTGCGTTTGATATGGTGTTCAGTGTGACTTGCTCTCCCCTCGTTTGTAACATGAATTGCGTGCCGCGCGTGCCTTGGTTGGGGTTACTTTACAGGGCTGGAAAAAGTTGGCTGTGTCTTACCTGGCTCAGCTGTCCCACTGCCTTTGCTAGTACCTGCTGCATCATCCGAATCTTTTTTAAAATATTTATGCAGTGAGCCCCTGAGTCTCTTGGTTTCTTCCTCTCTTTTTCTCTTTTCTTTTCTTTTCTTTTCTTTTCTTTTCTTTTCTTTTCTGTGCTCCTGACTTGTGCATGTTGGCAAATGGCACGCACGCTGATTGTCGAAGCGCTATGATCGAACGATGTTGTTTTTTTCCCCTTAATCAACGAGTCAGACCAAACCATCTTTGCATTAGGCGTGGTAGGGGGTTCTTGACGCCTTTTTCAAAGACAATAAAGGCAAAAGATCTAGAAATCATTTATTGAATGCAAATATAGCACATTTCTCCCCCAAATCAACACATTTTGAAATGAAATAAAATAATCGCAACTTCATGAGAGCCCAGTTCTGCCCCCCCCCATTCCTGGGCCCCCCATTCCTGGGCCCGGGACAACATACCCGTTTGTCCCCCCCTGTCGGCGGGCCTGGTTGTGGCGGTGAATAACATCACGCACGCCTATACACGCCTATACTCCCCGCTCAACGATAAATTACAACTGTCTGAGAAAAGCTATCTGCGAAAGCCTTGTCGCAAGAGCATGCAGAGGCCTCAAGTCATTACACCTGGTGTCAAGTAATGTGTGTGTGTGTGTTTTTTTTGCACTATCTGAATAAATATAATTCTGCACATACATCCACCTCTCACTGCGTCATGACATCTATGAATGAGTAGGTGTATCCAAACATTTTACTGGTCCTGTCTCTACATTTACCACCCACTTCACTGGAAATATTTATAGGGCCCGTTTACACGAGGACGCTGTCGGGTAAAAACGACTAAATATTTTATCGGAAGTGCCTTTCGTCTACACGGGGACGGCGTTTCCGAGGCTGAAAAACGGATAAAATTGAAAACGCCTTCCAGAGTGGATAAGTTAAAAACAGCCCCCGTTGCATATCCGTCTAAAGTACCCAATACGCGAAACTCTGCTCGGATCTGCTCACGTCGGGTACGCGTTTACGTCATACATATGTCATATACTGTACATGCCAGCCCGGGAAGTAAGAAAGTAAGTAAAAAAGTAAGAGCATGTCTGATTATATCGATCCAACGGACCTTCAAGCTGCTCTGGCAGCTTTAATAAACGTCCAGGAGTCCTTCGAACATCTATACCGAATCTGCACATATACCGTTAATGAACAGAGGCGGGTATAGTATGCTCTTACTTTTTTACTTACTTTCTTACTTACCATAGCCAGAGTAGTCAAAGTTTTCGCGGCGCAGATGTGCAGATCAGACAAGACGGAAGACGTTGCGCATGCGTGCAGACATAGCGGAGGTCTTTCACAGCACCGCCTGGCATGCACATCTGTGACAGAGCGCAATGCGTCCGTCACTAAACAGCGGTTCCTCCCGCTGGTCATGTTTCAATGGTCAAGTGCAATGGACTAAACCACAGTTGCAAAGACATTCCAAATACAATCTGTGTTGTATGTTTGTTGTGGGTTTGGTAATGGGGGCTTTACGGGTACATTTGTTACAACTTTTAGATATGTAAACCTGAAATGTTTGGTACATGTGTTCATAGTAAAAGACGCGACACAGGTTAAAACGGCGCAAGCATTTATTAGTTTTCACTATAAACAATAGCGTGTAAAGATTCATTAAGTGCGCACGTTTAACATCTGAATCCTTTTCTGCTAGAGTTTATCTAACATCAGCCAGAAATGTTTGTAGCCATTTACCTGCTGTAGTCTTCCGGGTGCGGGACCAAACCAGAATGCAGGTCTGAAAGCGCTTTTCCAGGTTTCTTCCGCGATGCGCGGGAAAGCAGCTCATTAGAGCGGAGAGAAATGGTCTAAAAATCTTACGTAAGTGTTTGTTGTAATATTTAAGGTCTGCACATTGTTGTAGGAGTGTAATGCATGCAGTGAAAATGTTTAGAGCTGTTAAAATCTGTCTAGATGTGTTGATTGATTTTAATTGTGTTAAGACTGTGCCGTAGTCTTTTAAATATGCGCTGCACTGTTCATTGGGGAGACGGCCTCGGCAGGGAGAGGACGCATGACTTGAGCTCTGTGTGAGTAATGCCAGAGTAGCCTAGCTTGCGTGGACATTTTGTCCCAGAATTTTTTTTTGTTTGTTTGTTTGGTTTTGTCATCAGTGTTTTTTTTTGTTGTTGTTTGTTTGTTTGTCCTGTTTGTGTTAACTGCCGGCTTAAGAATAAAATGAAAACTATTTTTGTACAAGAATTTTCCTTGTTTTGCTCATCATTCTGACTGACTACTCCATCCATCCGCTCGGCACACTCTATTACAACATCCAATTGAATTCCACACATTTATGCGTCACCGTATAGACGCAGATTTCCTCCTTGAAAACGGTCGTGTAGACGCGGAAAAAAGTGAGAACAAAAACGGACTTTTGCGTTTTTGTTTCAGACCGTCCCCGTGTAAAGTGGGCCATAGATTTAAATATAACGGATACAATCAACAAAATTCTTAAACCTGTAATTAACTGCAGATATTTTATTTATTTAGGCTCTATAGATTGTCTAGATATCTAGATATAGAGTAGCTGTACATATCAATTAAAAGTTCATAAATGCACCCAAATTCATTTTTCAGAAAAAGTACAAAATATAAAGTCAAGGAAGGGGTTGGTAAAAATGTTTGGGTAGTTTATTTTGATATAACATAGGCTATGCCTTTGTTTATCTTCATTATCTAAAATATTGATTAAAAATATGCAAAGAAATATGTGCTTGTGTTCTGCAGAATTCTATAAATGTTTATGCAGGAAATGAGTACGTGCTTGTACTAACCACTACTGGGATCTTAACTTTGATTCACACTTCAGAGTGTAAAAGTCTCCTTTGAGGACCATCTATGTATTATTTGATCTAGACTCCAGGTCATGAACTACAAAAGGCTCCTTCTCCTTTATGACTTTGTAGAACTCTGCTTTCGTTTTCATTCCTCCTGAGTCAAGAAATCTGTACAATATCCTCACTTTTTCCTGTGGTGTTGGTGCCTTATTGATATCACTGTACTTTTCATTATTCTTGGTGAGTAAAGTATCTGCTATTTCCATTACTGATTAAACTCTCTGTATGGGCATGTCTCTGTGTTTATCTACAAATTCAGCACCTGAAATAGAGTTTTATTAAATTATATAATGTACTCTGCAGGAGTCTTTCAACAGAATTCATCAAAATAAATGATGAAAAATACAACCCCGATTCCAAAAAAGTTGGGACAAAGTACAAATTGTAAATAAAAACAGAATGCAATGATGTGGAAGTTTCAAAATTCCATATTTTATTCAGAATAGAACATAGATGACATATCAAATGTTTAAACTTAGAAAATGTATCATTTAAAGAGAAAAATTAGGTGATTTTAAAAACTTAATGACAACAACACGTCTCAAAAAAGTTGGGACAAGGCCATGTTTACCACTGTGAGACATCCCCTTTTCTCTTTACAAAAGTCTGTAAATGTCTGGGGACTGAGGAGACAAGTTGCTCAAGTTTAGGGATAGGAATGTTAACCCATTCTTGTCTAATGTAGGATTCTAGTTGCTCAACTGTCTTAGGTCTTTTTTGTCGTATCTTCTGTTTTATGATGTGCCAAATGTTTTCTATGGGTGAAAGATCTGGACTGCAGGCTGGCCAGTTCAGTACCCGGACCCTTCTTTAATGCAGCCATGATGCTGTAATTGATGCAGTATGTGGTTTGGCATTGTCATGTTGGAAAATGCAATGTCTTCCCTGAAAGAGATGTCATCTGGATGGGAGCATATGTTGCTCTCGAACCTGAATATACCTTTCAGCATTGATGGTGTCTTTCCAGATGTGTAAGCTACCCATGCCACACGCACTAATGCAACCCCATACCATCAGAGATGCAGGCTTCTGAACTGAGCACTGATAACAACTTGGGTCGTCCTTCTCCTCTTTAGTCCGAATTACACGGCATCCCTGACTTCCATAAAGAACTTCAAATTTTGATTCGTCTGACCACAGAACAGTTTTCCACTTTGCCACAGTCCATTTTAAATGAGCCTTGGCCCAGAGAAGACGTCTGCGCTTCTGGATCATGTTTAGATACAACTTCTTCTTTGAACTATAGAGTTTTAGCTGGCAATGGCGGATGGCACGGTGAATTGTGTTCACAGATAATCAAGTCAAGTCAACTTTGTCAAATATGCGATACATGCTTGACATACAGCACAGATGAAATTTCAGTCCTCTCTGACCCAATGCTCATCTCATCTCACCTCATTATCTGTAGCCACTTTATCCTGTTCTACAGGGTCGCAGGCAAGCTGGAGCCTGTCCCAGCTGACTACGGGCGAAAGGCGGGGCACACCCTGGACAAGTCGCCAGGTCATCACAAGGCTGACACATAGACACAGACACATTCACACTCACATTCACACCTACGGTCAATTTAGAGTCACCAGTTAACCTAACCTGCATGTCTTTGGACTGTGGGGGAAACCGGAGCACCCAGAGGAAACCCACGCGGACACGGAGAGAACATGCAAACTCCACACAGAAAGGCCCTCACCGGCCATGGGGCTCGAACCCAGACCTTCTTGCTGTGAGGCGACAGCGCTAACCACTACACCACCGTGCCGCCCCAACAGGCAATGCAATAAATAAAAGTAGAATAATTGAAATAAACAATATAAACAGTCTAGATAAGAACTAGACATAGACTAAACACTCATATATATATGAGTGTTTAGTCTATGTCTAGTTCTTATCTAGAGTGTTTATACTGTGTGTGTGTGTGTGTGTATATATATATATATATAGACACACACACACACAAATTGGTGCAAATAAACAGTCAAGGGCACTTGAGGTATAGCAGTTAAACATGAAATAAGCAGTGTAAACAATAAACTAATAGCTGTTAAGGTGAGGTAGTGAGGAATAGTGCAAATGAGCGAGGTAAAGTGAAATGTGCAGTCCCTGAGTTCAGTGTGTTAATGAACGTTGAGAGTGTGTGTGTGTGTGTGTATGTTGGGGGGGGGACTGTGAGGGTGACATGTCAGATGCTGAAGGGGGGGCAGGGGGGTGTGCGAGCAGAATCTTTGGCATGGGGCAGAGGGGGGAGGAGGGGCAGAACAGGGAGGGAGTTGAGCCTCCTCACTGCCTGGTGAAAGAAACTGTCCTTGAGCCTGCTGGTTTTGGCCCGGAGACTCCGCAGTCTCCTCCCCGACAGCAGCAGACTGAAGAGGCTGTGAGATGGGTGGGTGGGGTCACCTGCAATCCTGATGGCTTTGCGGGTGAGGCGGTAGTTATAAATAACGATTAGAGAAGGTAGAGAGACACACCAATGATCCTCTCAGCTGCTCTCACGATGCGCTGCAGAGTCTTGCAGCAGGACACGGTGCAGGCGCTGTACCACACGGTGATGCAGCTTATCAGGATGTTCTCGATGGTGCCTCTGTAGAATGTGTGCATGATGGGGGCTGGGACTCTTGCTCTCCTCAGTTTGCGGAGGAAGTACAGACGCTGTTGGGCTTTTTTGGCCAGTAATGCGGTGTTGTTGCTCCAGGACAGGTCTTCAGAGATGTGCACACCCAGAAACTTGGTGCTGCTCACCCTCTCCACTGCAGCACCGTCGATAGATAGTGGAGCATGCTGGGTGTGCACTCTCCTGAAGTCCACAACAATCTCCTTCATCTTCTCCACGTTCAGGTGGAGATTGTTGTCCTTGCACCACAAGGCCAAGCGGCTCACCTCACTCCTGTAGGTTGTCTCATCGCCATTGTTGATGAGACCCACCACAGTCGTGTCATCCGCAAACTTAATGAAGAGATTTGGCATGCAGTCGTGGGTCAGCAGAGTGAAGAGGAGGGGGCTCAGCACACATCCTTGGGGGGCCCCTGTGTTCAATGTGATGGTGCTGGAGGAGTTGCTGCTGACCCGTACAGCCTGTGGTCTCCCCGTCAGGAAGTCCAGCAGCCAGTTGCACAGGGAGGTGTTGAGTCTTAGCTGGTCCAATTTATCAATGAGCTGCTGAGGAATGATTGTGTTGAATGCTGAGCTAAAGTCTATGAACAGCATTCTGACATACGAGTCTTCTGTCTCCAGGTGGGTGAGAGCTGAGTGGAGAGCAGTGGAGATGGCGTCATCGGTCGAACGGTTGGACTGATATGCAAACTGGAAAGGGTCCAGGGCAGGGAGAGGGCAGACTTGATATGCCACATGACTAGCCACTCAAAGCACTTCATGAGGATGGGAGTGAGTGCGACCGGGAGGTAGTCATTGAAGCAGGAGGGAGACAGCTTCTTCGGGACCGGGATGATGGTGGTGGCTTTGAGGCACGTGGGGACAACAGCCTGGCTCAACGAGATGTTGAAGATGTTTGTAAAGACATCTGTGAGCTCCTCGGCACAGTCTTTCAGGACACGACCAGGAATGTTATCAGGACCCGGGGCTTTTCGTGCATTTGTCGTCCTGAGAGCTCTCCTCATGCATCAACACCTGGTCACCAGGAGGTGGTGGGGTCTTCTGTGCCGTGGTGCTGTTGTCTGCCTCAAAGCGAGTGAAGAAGTCATTCAACTAATTCAGCAGAGACGTCGAGTTGTCACAGGTCTGCGGCGAGGGCTTGTAGTCTGTGATGGTCTGAATCCCCCGCCACAGGTTCCTGGAGTCTCTGCTGTCATTGAAATAGTCAGCAATGTACCTGGAATACGGTCTCTTGGCCACCCTGATGCCTCGTGACAGGTTGGCCCTAGCTGTCCTCAGGCCCACCTCGTCCCCAGCTCTGGAGGCGGCGTTCCGAGCCCACAGGAGACTGTGGACTTCCCCTGTCAGCCATGGCTTCTGATTGGCCCGAATGGAGATGGTTCTGGTGACTGTAATGTTGTCCATGCACTTCCTCATGTAGGTAGTGATGGTCTCCATGTACTCCTGGAGATCTGTGATGTTGTTGTAGGTGGCCGCCTGTCTGAACATGCTCCAGTCAGTGGTGGAAAAACAGTCCTGGAGTGCCTCTGAGGACTCCTTTGGCCACCCCTCTGGCCATACATGTATCTGCATTGTAGCTGGCTTGGTGACTTTGACCAGCGGCCTGTATGCTGGCATTAGCATAACAGTGGTGTGATCTGAGGCCCCAAGGTGGGGGAGAGCTTTGTAGGCGTCTTTATGCATGGTGTAAACATTGTCCAGAGTATTGTGTCCACGTGGGAAATTTGATATGTCCATAGAGTTTTGAAAACACGCTCTTGGGGTTTGCATGATTGAAATCCCCAGCCAGGATGAGAAAAGCATCTGGGTGGGCTGTCTGCTGCTCACTGATGTGCTGATAGAGTTCATTCAGTGCTTCACTCCTGTTGTTATTGGAGCCGGGAGGGATGTATATTGCTACCAGCAGTATGACTGTAAATTCCCTCAGCAGGATTTATATCCGTGAATATAATTCTGCGGATGTCGAGCAGAAACTCACGGGAGTATGTGCGTGTGGCGAGATGAACTGAGTTAAGTGCTTCTTAACAATTGGGGCAGCCTCAACCAATGGCGTGCGTTGCCAGCCTATTTATGGCAGAGTGATTTTGAACTCTGGAGGCGTGATGACCCCCCCTCGCTGTTTCCTGTCACACCCCTTCCCATTTACCTGTGGCCGGTAAGCACGCTTGTTTGGAATTGTCTGTTACTCTGGCTGACTTTTGTTTGTTTCAGTTGTGACCGGCTCTGGCTGCTTTTCAGTGCATCCACTGTTTGGCTTTCCTCCGGCCTTGCCCAGCTGCGCATTTTGTGTGCGGTGATTTCCAAACGTTCTCTTGGCGTCTGTTATTAAGTGCAGATGACCCATGGAATTCTGTGAGCCTCGCTGGGACTAGGCGAGAAGTTTTGGATCGTGTGGTATGTGCCCCTCCCCTTGAATTCCTACTACTCTGAGTTTATTAAGCGTGATGTTAATTGAGTATTTTTCGTGTTCTTTAGGTGTTGCTGGTTTTGGTCCCGGTTTGCTGCTGTTCTTGCCAACGTGTTTTTATCAAGTGCTGCTTTTTCTGATTGGCGCAGCTGCTTGCATGAGGAGGGCTGCGAAACCACCAACCACTACAGCACTTTAACACTAGTTTTAATCTTTGTAGTGTTTGTGTGTCTGATCATCATTCATCTATAATCAGTGTGCGTGTATGTGTGCTTGGAGTGTGGTGTGAGGGATATTTTCTTTTCTGTTAAATTGGGTATTTTTGTTTATTTGCTTTAGTCCTGCTCAGGTTTCACCTGCTGGCAGGAGGCTCTTTTTCTATAGCTGCGGATAGCCAGTGGGCTATCTTATTGGGCCTGATTTATGTTAATGCCTTTTCTTTATTTTGTTATTTGTTTATTTGGTTTAATGCTCGCGAGAGCTTACTTTATGTGAATTTGTATGTGGCTAGCAACCACGTCTGCCAACCTTTTCTGCCGTGGCAAGCAGCCTTTGGTTGCCAACTGTATGCCAGTACTGGTGGGAGGCCATTGCAAGCTGTGGATCATCAGTGGTCCACGTAGTTCCCCTCCCTTAGTTTACATCGTGTGTGGTTGTGCGTTTTAATTGGTTAGTTTGTTGTGATCAAGCTGTGTTTATTTCTTTGTTTGATTTTCTCTCTTCATACCTCCTTTCTGTTTATTTACTTTTCAGGTACTGTGTGCCCAAGGCGGGGTGGCAGCTGATCCCTTAGGTGGTGGTGTTTTCCTATTGTCCATGTGTGTGTTCACATGTGCCTGTGTGGAATTCTCCTTTTGCCGTGTTTTTGATTTATTTGATTTATTTCGATTTGGTTTGTAGTGAGTGTGACACGTGGGCTTGCATGGTGTGCCTCCTTGGATCCCTTCTCCATCTCCTGGTATCTTGCCCCCTGCTGGTAGGCCTCAGCCCTGTTAATATTGATTTTTCCCTTACCCTTGCCCCACATACATGTTAGTCAAATTTTGGATTGTGAGTGTGAATGAAAGTGATTGTTTGTGAAGTAAAGGAAGGAACTTTTATTTTTGTAAACATTGTAACAAAATAAAATAACCTTTTTGTATTTTCATAACTTTGGTTTCTGGTGTCTTTAGTCAAACGAACCTTGCGTGTCAACATTGTGAAGTGTTTTCTGGTTGATATTCCTGGGGTGAAAGTCCCCTGGTGGCGTAGTCAGTAATTGCTCTTCTGCTTAAGGTCAAATTTAGTCAACACTTGGTTTTCTGCCCAAGGCCACATGCGCCTTAAGACTGTTGGACGCGACAAAGATGAACAGATACACACTGTTTTAAAACACAAAAAACACGAAAACACCGTTCTGTCCGGACAGAGAGGAGCCGCTGCGTGTGTACGCGTCGCCATCTTGGAAATTCACAAACCATGTTCTCTGGAAATATTCTCTGGAGTGTTTTCTGGAAATATTCCTGAGCCCATTTTGTGATTTCCAATATAGAAGCATGCCTGTATGTGATGCAGTGCTATCTAAGGGCCCGAAGATCACGGGCACCCAGTATGGTTTTCCGGCCTTGATCCTTACACACAGATTCTTCAAGATTCTCTGAATCTTTTGATGATATTATGCACTGTAGATGATGATATGTTCAAACTCTTTGCAATTTTACACTGTCGAACTCCTTTCTGATATTGCTCCACTATTTGTCGGCGCAGAATTAGGTGGATTGGTGATTCTCTTCCCATCTTTACTTCTGAGAGCTGCTGCCACTCCAGGATGCTCTTTTTATACCCAGTCATGTTAATGACCTATTGCCAATTGACCTAATGAGTTGCAATTTGGTCCTCCAGCTGTTCCTTTTTTGTACCTTTAACTTTCCCAGCCTCTTACTGCCCCTGTCCCAACTTTTTTGAGATGTGTTGCTATCATGAAATTTCAAATGAGCCAATATTTGGCATGAAATTTCAAAATGTCTCACTTTCAACATTTGATATGTTGTGTATGTTCTATTGTGAATACAATATCAGTTTTTGAGATTTGTAAATTATTGCATTCCATTTTTATTTACAATTTGTACTTTGTCCCAACTTTTTTGGAATCAGGGTTGTACATGATGCCAATTTCAGTCAGAAAGTCTTACCTTGATCTATTCTGACTGGAACTGCTTCTTGACTATCAGCTGAGGTAATAATGGCAGAAAATAAGATTCAGTGCTATACTGTAATGCTATAATACTGGCCAATTTCATCTAAAATACTCAATGTGAGGTCTTTAACCTTGGGATCAAGGATCACTTCAAATATGGGGTGATAGTTGGGGCCAACGTCATAGCTAAATGTCTGAACCTAAGAAAACCAAAGATAGCTGAATACACTATTTCAATGTGTCAAGAAATCTTATTTCTCCACGAATAAAAGTGGAGTTTACCTTTGGCTGGGATACATAAGGCTCACAGAGTGGTCTGTATTTTTCACCAGGGGTCAATTGACATTTGGAGCTACACTTAATGTATGTGTCACCCTCATGTTGATTCTGCACCTTCATGGACAGAAAAATATTTTAGTGAATAATTTTTTAACATGAACTAAAATTTAACTTGAAATCATTAAACCAAATATCACTGATAGTTTGGTGGAATTTGTGTTCATTACAAACAAAGACTTTTTCTGAAAATCTAAAGATTTTAGCCCTTGGCTTGTCAACAACATCCGGTATAAAATTAAAATGATAAAGCCGCTAGAGATAATGAGAGAGAGAGGAGATTGTTTGGCAAGAGGTGAATGTGTAGTTTTTTCACTGTTTCCTTTTTTTTGGAGAAGAGTAGAACTTGGGCACTGATGGGTATTTCCAGGAAGAACCATTTTTTAAGCAGGCCAAAGGGGGACAGATTTTGGACTTCTATGATCATGTGTATTTGTCACTTCCAGAGGCTGAATGATCTCCACATTACTCTCACTGAAATGTGCCACAGACAGTTCAATCTGATTTTCATTTGGAACATGTGCAGTGCTGCAAGGAGCTGAGAAGGAAGATCCAAAAGCCAGCAAACATAAACAAATATCTTGATGTAAGTTACAGCGCTCTCCACAATTATTGCCACCCCTTGTAAAGAGTAATACTAACTCCATTTCCAGAAAAGTTGGGACATTTTCAAAAAGCAATAAAAACAAAAATTTGTGATTTGTTAATTCACATGAACATTTATTTAACTGAAAAATGTACAAAGAAAATATTTTCAATCATTTTACTGACCAACTTAATTGTATTTTGTAAATATAAACCAAGTTAGAATTTGATGCCTACAACACAATCAAAAAAGTTGGGACAGAAGCAAAATAAGACAGAAAAGTTTATAGGATATTCAAGTAACACCATTTTGGAAGATTCCACAATAAGCAGGTTAATTGGGAACATGATTGAGTATAAAAGGAGCATGCTCCAAAGACTCAGTCTTTGCAAGTGAGGATGGGTCGTGGCTCACTCATTTGTGCCAAAATTCCTGAAAGAATTGTTAGTCAATTCAAAAAGAACATTTCTCAGTGCAAGATTTAGGTTTTCAAAATCTAGAGTACATAATATTATGAAAAGATTCTGGGAATTTGGAAACCTCTCAGTGCATAAAAGGCAAGGTCAGACACCATTGTTAAATGTGCACGACCTTCAAGCTCTCAGGCGACACTGCCTGAGAAACTGTCATGCTAATGTGACAAATATAGCCACATGGGCTTTGGAGTTCTTCGGAAAATCATCACTGAACACAGTTTGCCACTGCATCCAGAAATGTAGCGAGAAATTGTATTATGCCAGGAGGAAGCCATTCATCAATTCTATGCAGAAACGCCACTGATTTCTCTGGGCCCAACCTCATCTCAAAACTCTGCCTGGAGTCCCCTTAGGGAATCCTGCCAGTCCCAAGCCCGGATAAAGGAGGAGGGTTGAGCATGGGGCTGACAACACCACCTCATCAAAAATAATTTGTCATGGAAACCAACACCAGAGATGAAGTTACAAGTGGTGACAGGGATGAAGCATGTCCATGAAAAATGACAGCCAAACCCAGCCAGGAGCTGCCATCCTGACAGGGGACTCCCTGAAACCAAAGAAGAGGACGAAGGTGGCATGTTGGAATGTGAGGACACCGTACCAGACCCGCAAGCTTGCCCAGGTGGTGAAAGAGTTTGACCACTACAAGCTAGACATCCTAGGAGTGTGTGAAGCCCGATGGACAGGGACAGGAAAGAAGAAACTTCAGTCTGGCCACACTATTGTCTACTCAGGAAGATCAGATAACCAACATACAGAAGGGGTTGTTCTGATCATCAGCAACAAGATGGAGAAGACCATGATGGAGTGGAAGCCACTGGGACCAAGGCTTTTTATGGCCCGATTCAATTCTAAGTACACGAAGCTGACAGTGATACTATGCTATGCACAGACTGAGGACACTGACGAGGAAGATAAGGATAAATTTTACAAACCATTACAAGCGGCAACAGAAGAAGTACGGCTGCATGACATGCTGCTGATCATAGGAGACCTGAATGCTAAAGTTGGGGAAAACAACAAGTGCAGAGAAAGAGTGATGGGGCGACACAGCTGCGGTACCATCAATGACAACGGAGAACGGCTATGTAACTTTTGCCAAGAGAATGATCTGGTGATTGGTAGGACATTGTTCCAGCATAAAACCACTCACAAGACGACATGGACATCACCAGATGGGGTAACCAAGAACCAGATTGACCACATCCTTATAAATGGAAAGTGGAGAAGCTCCCTGTGGGATGTACGGGCTTGCAGAGGTGCAGATGTAGCAAGTGACCACAGTCTTCTTGTAGCCAGCATCAGTATCAAACTTCGCAAGACTAGAAGTGGAAAGGAGAAAGGAAGGCAGTTCGACTGCAGTAAGCTGAAAGATGATATGACCAAACAAGCCTTCAGACTAGAGCTGAAGAACCATTTCAGAGTTCTGGGAGATTAACAAGAGATGAACATTGATACTTTCAATCAAGCTTTTAGGGAAACAGGAGAGAAAGTACTGGGTTTTAAGAAGAAGAAAAAGGAAGAATGGATACAGACAAGAACTTGGCAGAAGATTGACGAGAGGAAGAAGGTGAAGCAGAAAATCAATTCCACGAGATCAGAGAGGATCAAAGATTGGCTGAAGGCTAGATACTTGGAGTTGGAAAAGGAGGTGAAAAAGATGTCCAAGAAGGAGTTCATTGAGGGGCTGGCAGAAGAAGCAGCAGCAGCAGGGAGACAGGACCTTAAGACCCTCTACAGAATCACAAAGATGCTCAAGGGTGGCTTCAACAGTAGTGATGGGCCCGTGAAGGATGAAGTAGTAAATATAATCTCGAGTGAAGCAGAGAAGGTTGTCAGGTGGAAAGAACACTTTCAGTGCGTCCTGAATAGACTTGACCTACTAGTAGTAGCAGAGATAGCCCCTGCAGAAGAGGACCTACACATCAGCATAGAGCCACCAACCCTAGAGGAGGTCAAGGCAGCCATCAAGAAGATGAAGAATGGGAAGGCACCAAGCATAGACAGAGTGACGGCAGTTATGTTGAAGGCCGAGGAGACAGAAATGCCAAGATCTTTAGAGACATCTGGGAGAGGAAAACTGTGCCAGAAAACTGGAAGATTGGATTGATCATCAAACTTCCCAAGAAAGGAGACCTTGTAGATTGCAACAACTGGCGGGGATCACATTGCTCTCCATCATCAGCAAGATTCTCAGCAAAGTCATCCACACAAGAATGGTACAGGTACTGGAGCGTCACATCAGACAGGAGCAGGCAGGATTTAGACCAAACCGATCTCAGCCAACTTTGTGGATATGGAAAAGGCTTTTGATACTATCCACTGTGACTCCTTGGGGAGGATTCTTCGCCACTATGGCATCCCAGAGAAGATGGTAAACATTGTGAAGATGCTGTACCAAGATTTTGTATCAAAAGTAATTTGCAACACGAAACTGACAAAGGCATTCCATGTAAACAGCAGCATGAAGCAAGGATGCATTCTCTCTCTGTATCTGTTCATCCTAGGAATGGACTGGATCATGAAGAAGACAGTTGCAGAGGGAAGAGGAGGAATCCGCTGGACTCTCACCTCATGGCTGGAAGATCTGGATTTTGCGGAAAATGTAGCGCTGCTCTCACACCAACATCAAGACATGCAGGCCAAGACCACCACCATGGCAAGTACAACAGAGCAGATTGGGCTGAAGATCAGCGCCAAGAAGACCAAGCACCTCAGAATGAACAGCAGGATGGAAGCAGCCATTGATATAAAATTAGGTATTACCTAATAGTGGAGCTTTCATTCTAATGAAAACAAACATGCAACAGATGAAGTACTTTGATGTGTTTCAATTTCAATTTTATCACAAGAAGATAAATGTCTCCAAACTCACATGTATATTATTCTTTTTATTACTATAAACTACAGTGTGCTTTAGGGATTTATAGCAAAATGTTTTGAATACAAAAGATACAGGATTCATGAAAACACTGACTGGATTCAGGTCAACTTGTCAGATCCCGAAGGATTTTGCAGTGATTTCAAAATCAACATCACTATTTAGAATTAAATTCCTACAACTCGTTTCTATTAATTCATTTTTTTTACACATTTTCTTTCTCTTTCAGCTTGTTGCTTTTCTTGTGAAAGATTTCTTTGCCTTTCTCTAGCTCTTTCACGTCTTCTTTCCTTTTCTTCCTGTCAAAACTCTCTTTCTCTTCCCAGTTTTGACTTCATCTTTCTCTCCTTGGTTAACTTGTTCTGACATCTTTTTAAAGCTTGTATTAAAGTTTGTAAAAATTATTATTATTTTGTTGCGCTGTTTGAGTTGTTCTCGGTGGAAAACCTGATAAATATGAAATTATCTGTAGACAAAAGTTATGTAGGCGCACTCGCTTCTAGTTCCCGCCAAAATCAAACAGCCAATCAGAATCGTCAGGGGCATGCAGGGCCGGATTATGGGGGGTCTGGGCCCCGGGGCCAAGAGTTCGCAAAGCCCCCCCCCCCCACACACACACACACAAAGGCTACTGAGGTCGCAAACTAGCAGAGGGCAACATGTGAATGAAGTAAATAAAGTGACATGTGAACATACTGTATGTTTAGAACATTAAGGCATACAATGTCAGTGATTAAAGATATATGTATTGTGTCAAGAAGTTAACAAGGAAACTGATTAGGATATGTCAATAATTAAGCCGTACCTAAGGAATAATTCATTCTAGGCTATATAAGTTTTTTCCTACTCTTCCTTCTTGCAAAGTCATCCACTAATTCATCAAAGTTAAGCTGTCGGACCAACTCTGATTCAATTGCCAGAAGAGAAAGTGAATTCAAGCGGTTTTGGCACATTGTCATCCTGAGTTCATTCTTAATACGAGCCAGTCTGGAGAATGAATGTTCCCCTTCACAATTTGTAATAGGCAGGGTCAAAAAAAGTCTGAGTGCTATGTAGACATTTGGAAAAGTGGACTGTAGATCCAAATCCACCATGGTCTTCAGCATTGTACTTAGGCATTTTTGATTTTCTGACATGAATGATTTGTACTGTACAAGTTCATCTGCCAGGCTCATGTCCAAATCTGTGGGATATGCTGCAGCAAGTGATTTGGCCCTTGAAGTGAGCTCACTGTTGGACATATTGTCAGGCATGAAAAGAACATGAAAAAGATTGGTCAAGTGTGTGTATGCAGTTAACCAATGGTTAAGACAGGACACAAGTTTGTCAATTAGAACATTGAATGTTTCAATCTGAAACTTTTCTTTTCCACTAAATTCAACACCTGGCTCTTCACTTTCATCAGCCATATGTTTGCGCTTCTTTGTGCGCTGGAGGTCATGCCTGTAGTCTTGGGAGACTGAATGGGTAACATTTAAAGCTGACCCTTCAAAAAAGGCGAAATTGTCTCTCTGTTCGGCCACAAAGTCACGAAGTGAAAGGAGAAGCCGTGTGTATGTCAATGTTATGTTTCTGCAACTGCAGACTTGTGGCTTGGAACCGCTGCAGTATTGTATCCCAAAAGTGTGCCATGAAGGCTATCTCTAGGGTGTCCAGCTTGCCACAGAGTGCAGAGGCCTCGCTTCTAGTTTCACATTTCTCCTGTGACTCTTTGGAAATATTGTTCAGCGCCTCTCTCAATTGTGGATAATATTTCCAAAGAGCCTTTGTGGATTCAGCTCTTGAACTCCAGCGAGTACCTGACAACGTTTTCAATGTGAGTTTCACATCTGTATCACGAAACACCTTTCCCCACTTGTGTGTTGACGAGGTACAAAATGTGTATAGTGATTGCACAAAGTCAAAGAAATGGCCAGCTTCTGGGCAACTGTCAACAGCATTGACACCAACTAAATTCAACGAATGTGCTGCACAGGGGACATAACAAATTAATGGGTTTATTCATTTCAGATGAGCTTGGACTCCATTGTACTTTCCTGGCATATTACTTGCATTGTCATAAGACTGGCCTCTACAGTTAGTTAAGTCTAGGCCCAGGTTCTCCACCATAGCAACAACACACTCAGCCAAACTGCTCCCACTATGATTTCCAATAGGCTCAAAAGCCAGAAAATGCTCAACTACTTCTCCACCATTATTTACAAACCTGAAAATAAAAGTGAGTTGGTCCACATGAGCAAGGTCTGGAGTGGAATCAACTATAACAGAAAAGTATTTGGACTCTTTAATCTCGCTGATAATTGCTTCCTTTGTTCTTTCTCCCATTAAGTGGATAAATTCCTCACAGATTGTTGATGAGAGGTAGGACACAGAGCCTTTGCCCTTGCCTCCAAACCTTTGGAGATGGTCGGCTAGAAAAGGGTCAAATTTGGCCAACAGTTCGACAATGCCCAAGAAATTACCATTGTGAGGTGATCCCAGTTGCTCATCGTCTCCCCCAAAAACTGGATTACAGCAACAACTCTTTTCAAAACTTCCCGCCAGTATTGCCTCTCTGCATCTATTTGTTTGACAAGATCAGAATCAACTCTTCCTGTGTTTTTGGAGCGATTGTGTAATGCTAGCATGCAAGCCCTATGCCCCTCACTCCTCTCATGCTCACCGATACACTCAGAATGTTTCCAATCAGAAAACCCATGGACAAACGCATTGTGCTTATTGAAAATAGCTTGCAAGCAAAACAAAAAGATGCAACCAGTTGAAGGGGAGTAAAGTAGCCACTGCCTAGTCACAGATTGGCCATTAGGTAGAGAACATTTGAGTAAGGAATTTGTGAAACTCCTAGTCATGCCCTCCATTGTCCTATCCCTACTTGAGGCAGGGTATTTTTCACTTCGATTTTGAAAAGCAGCTACTCCTCTACTAACCAGAATCGACTTGGCTTGTTCAGTAATGGAACTTGGCCATAAAGCAGGGTCATTATCTGTTTCACACCAGGAGTTTGAGCCCCCAGCTTCTGGTGTGATACTGGTCTCGGTGTACCCCTTCTGACTTGACAAGACTTTCTCAGGCGATGCCTGGTCTGACAGTGAGTCTCCTGTACTAACAAGAGTGCAGTCTTGGTCGGTTGTGGTATTTGGCCGTAAAGCAGGGTCATTAAATGTTTCACAACTGGAGTTGGAGTCCCAAGCTTCTGGTGTGAAACTGAGCTCTGTGCACTCCTCCTCACTTGGAAACACTTTCTCAGGCGATGCCTGGTCTGATTGTGGGCCTGAGGCCTGACAGGTCGGGTCTACACTTGATTGGGTCTGTGAGGGCTCCTGTATGATCAAGCAGTAGTGATCTCTTCATTGCTACAACTCGGGCCACTGATGGCATTATCAATACTTGAATCTTGAGTCTTGTCGAAAAAGTTAGAAATCAGAGGCACATTTTTTAAAAAAAATCGGCCTGCTTTGCCTCCCTAATTTTTTGTCTTTTCGTTTTGAAGCCCCACTTTTTTGTTTGCAATCCATATTACTGATGCCAAGTGTAATGTGGGAGTGTTATATCTATTGGATTTTCACTTGGACTTCCTAAATTTCTCACAACTGATTATAATAATAATAATAATTATATATATATATATATATATATATATATATATATATATATATATATACACACACACACACACACACACACACACACACACATATATATATATATACACACACACACACACACACGCAATACAATAATTAAAGGCAATGAGCCTTTAAAAAGGCTTTGAACCTTTGAAGGTGAAGTGTTGTTTCTAGTAATATAATATAATATAATAAAGACAATGAGCCTTCACAAAGGCTGTTGGAAATGCACTAGCCTTTTACAAAGGCTTTGAACCTTTGAATGTGCAGTGATGTGTTATAATATAATATAATATAATATAATATAATATAATATAATATAATATAATATAATATAATATAATATAATATAATATATAAATGGATATAAGCCTTTAAAAAAGCTGTTGGATGCTAAACTGCTGAACAAGTCTGGTTGAACAGGCTGAACACAGAGCAAGTTGTCAAGCTGAACGGTCAGAATGTTGTGAGGAGTACTGAAGCAGGGAGCCTATATATAGAGAGAGCCCAAGTCTCCGCCCCTTCTGGTCAGTCCATTGGAAAATCGATATTAGATTTTTACTTAGACTTCCGAAATTTCTCACTGAAAATACACTAGTCCTTACAATGGCTTTGAGGTCGTAGCGGCGAATCAAATCGATTAAAACATTTATGTTGTTGATTTGATTGGCCGCTGCAGGCGAAATTCACTCCTCATTTGCATAATATTAAACTTGGCCAAATATTTTCACTTTGCTTCGCCCTGTTCGCTTGCCTTCGCCCCACTTCGCTTCCCTCATAGGAATGAATGGTGAATTTCGCTTCGCTTTGCCAAATTCGCGTGTATGTGTCCCTGGCGTGAGGCACACAAGGCATGTTATTATCTGCCTATGACATGACATGAAGTAAGGAACAAAAACGAACCCCAACACCAAAACCCTTGGTAAATCAGAGGCCCTTTGTAAGGACATTTGTAATCAGAGGGCTCTCTTCAGGGGCGTCGAAGTAGGGGGGAAAGTTGGACTCAGTCACCAGGGCCCTACGTATCGGGGGGCCCCACAGGGAGTCAGGTTTTTTTTGTGTGTGGGGGGGTCCATTTGAGCTAGGTCCATAGGGCCCAGAATTTGGTGCTACTCTTAACAGTATGCTTTCCCGTTAGGGCTCTCTCTAGGGCCCCCAGATAGCCAGAAGTCACGACCCTTAGCAGGGGCTTTCATAATCATAGGATCCTCTGAAAGCATTCCCCCTACTTCCTTGAACCCCTAGTTGGCAGACATTACGGCCTCAGGAGTTTTCATGAGAAGCACTACAGCAGGGCCAGGGGCCCTCTGATTGCTGTCCCCTGCCGCCCACCAACCCACCCCTTCCCTCTGTTTTCTTCAGATATGCCCTATAACAGTGTAAGTAGTCATAAGATCCTAGAGAATAGAAGCCCTCTGA
Source organism: Neoarius graeffei (assembly GCF_027579695.1). Lineage (NCBI taxonomy): Eukaryota > Metazoa > Chordata > Actinopteri > Siluriformes > Ariidae > Neoarius > Neoarius graeffei. The sequence continues at coordinate 38,907,774 of NC_083577.1, forward strand.
TGTCACAATTGGCATCGGCATCACTATGGGCCCCCTGGGCCCCTGGACCCCTTGGGCCCCTGGGCGCTGGCCCCACTGGCCCGGTCCGTAATCCAGCCCTGGGGGCATGGATGGACGGATGTACATGGCAGGGATCCCTGCGTCCCCATGAAAAATCAACTTGATGTGTTACCATATTTTCTTAAGTATGGAGCTCTGCTCACGCGGGCCTTTGGCCCACATGAAAGCTCCGCTATTATCAATGGAGAAGAAATAAAAGATGTAGAACACTTCACTTATTTGGGATCCAAAATAAGCAGGAATGGTGATGCAGAGGAGGAGATCAGAGCAAGAATTTTCAAAGCCAGCCAGGCCTTTACAGCACTGAGAAGTACTTGGAGAGCAAAGAACATCAGCACCACCACCAAGATCAGGCTCTTCAAAAGTAATGTCTTGAGCACTCTCCTGTATGGCTCAGAATCATGGAAAATGACCAAGACCATCAGCCACAAATTGGAAGTCTTCCAGAACCACTGCCTCAGAAGAATTCTGAAAATCTTTTCGCCAAACACTATTTCCAATGCTGAACTGCATGGAAAAACTTCGACAAAATCCATCACACAAGAAATTCAACTGTGCCGATAGAGATGGATTGGACATGTGTTACGCATGCTACCAGTATAACTGCAGAGAGTAGCCCTCAGATGGACTCCAGACAGCCAGCGAAACAGGGGCAGACCAAAAGAGACCTGGAGGAGGACTGTGGAAAAGGAGATGAAGGAGCAGGGATGGACCTGGGGTTACCTAGAGAAGTGTGCTTCTGACAGACCATGGTGGCGAGCTCTGGTGGCGGCCTTATGCACAAAGAGGATTAAGTAAGTAAACTCATCTCAGATAGACCCGAAAGACAGTGGAAGTGTGGGTTGTGGTCAGATGAGTCCACATTTGTTTGTTTTTGGGAAAACCAGACATGAAGTTCTCAGTGCCAAAAGTGAACACAACCCTCCAGTTTGTTATCAGAGAAAGGTGCAAAAGCCAGCATCTGTGGTGGTATGGGGTGCATCAGTGCTCATGGCATGGGGGAGTTGCATGCGTGTGAAGGTACCATTGATATATTGGGGCATATATTGGGATTTTAGAGAGACATATTCATCAAGGCAACGTCTCTTTCCTGGAAGTCCATGCCTATTTCAGCAGGACAATGCCAGGCCTCATTCTGCATGGGCGACAAAAGCCTGCCTTCGTAGACACCGTGTGTGTGCTTGACTGGCCTGCTGCAAATCCAGATCTGTCTCCTATTAAGAATGTATGACATGATTTACCACTGTATTCTTTTAGTTGAGACATAGCCTGTAAGTACTTACTGAGCATAAAGGTATTCCTCTATTTGTTTGTGCTGCCATCTTTATACTTCTGGAGGAACAGGAGACTCTACTACTGTTTTGAAATACAGGAAAGATGCATCAACTTTTATGCTGACTGTGGAGAAACTCCACCCCTTGTGACTCACCACGGAGAGTGGATACTAATTCTACGTTCAGTGATTGGTTTTTGATGCATAGTATTCCGTCCCAGTTTGTGTAGGTTTCTGCACAGTAGATGGCAGCCTTCAGTCAGATCTTTGACGGCAGTATATTTCATTTCTCGGAGTAGTTCCCAACTTTCCCTGTACACAGCTATTGCACAGTTTGTAGGTATCATGCCGCCATTTTGTCTCTTTAAGAAACTACATTTCCCATCAGCCTACTTCTGCGTTGACCTACGTCATGCCGGGGCAGGATCATCTACGTCATCATACAAGGAAGCATAAAACAATGGGACAACGCTTCCATCTTTGTCTCTCGCGTCTGGCTTCCGATGAATCTAGACGCATAAAGGGATGCTCTCCACCCAAAAAGACGTCTTCTTTCTTGCAAGATCCATCACTCAGCACGATTTTCTTTCTTACCCTTGGCAAAGGTAAACTCTAGAGTCGCGCGATCTTTAAACTCAAACTGAGTTACAACCGGTTTACTTGTATTAGAAGTGACGTCACGACTGCAGCCCAGGCAGTTAAAAGTTAAGAAGCGATTGAATCCTTTTTAACTCAAAAGCACTGTGCATCTGATTCTGATCAGAGACTTTTCCTCACGAACGCTGAGGTTCGGACCAAGAATCCTCTGCTTTCCACGGGAACCACCCAAGTGCTCCGCTGGACCCGAAAGTTTCTACGCCTCCATCACGAGCGGCTCACGTGCTCCCATGGCGAGGCCCGAAACTACACCGGCGAATAGTTCTTCATATCTTGCTAAAGGCAGGATTAAGTAAGATTTTGGCATTTGGGCATAATTAGGATAGTCTTAGGAATTTGCTTTTATTTGAAATAGTGTGAATTTAAACCCAGGTTTATCTGTTACACTGTTAGACACGCAGCATGTTGATTTATTTTGTTCTATGTTCTCTCAATTGTTTAATAGGTTGTGCATGCTTCTCTCTGACTAACACTAATTTCCTTATCATACATTTTGACCTTATCAAGGTTTCAGTGAGTTTGGTAATGTTATGAGTGTGGAATCTTTTTGTTACTGAGAAAACACGTGCTCAACAGGCCTGACCAGGCCTGATACACTTTAGACAGCTTCCCTTTGTCTTTAGCAACACGTGCTCAGTAGGCCTCACCAGGCCTAACAAACACACTTTAGCTAGGCCATAGGGCCGTTCACAAACACACACTAGCAACACAAGGCTAATCTAGGCCTTCACCATGTGTAGTTAGCTACACGAGGCTAAACACATGGTCAAGTCCCACACACACACACAAGCACACATTAACAACAGAGCTAATCCTTTGTTCTATTTAGATAACATTCTTTTGTTTTAGCTAGCAACAAGCTAGGCCATACACACACACCACACATGTATATACACACCTCACTGCTTGTATATATTGATTTATTATTTTTATCTTTGTTATAATAAATTCATTTATTAAACAAACTGTGTTTATTTGTGTGAACAATATATATGAAGTCCCCAATCTCCCTCGAATTCAAAAGGGTGCATATAAAAGTTATGTAATGTGGTAAGTGATTGTAATAATTTGGAAATATACCATAATCTAGCTGTTTGGTAATTTATTATTAAGCACCAGGATTAATGGTGTGATTCACTAAATGATTCACTAAACGATTCACTGAACAATTCACTAAATGAGACTGATTCTATGGTATGATTCAATTCAAATGAGTCAAAGTAAACGATTCAATGGGATTAATTCATTTTAATTATTAACCTTCAAATTTAATGAGACTGATTTAACGAGATTGATCACTTAATTTCAATAATTAACTGATTGCACCCACAAGTTCATATCCAACCCTAACTGTTATCTTAATTTTACACATCGATTTCATATTTAATTACAATTTCAAACATTTGGATTGGGCATGTTATATATAGAAATAAAATAGAAATTCAAATAGCATTAGTGGGCATTTCAACCCACAGAACTGTCACTCAATGGTTTTTTTTGTTTGTTGTTGCTTTTTTTGCACCATTCTGTGTAATGGCAACCCCACACCTAGGTGTGAGGAGGGTGGGTGGACACCCTGGCAGGACAAAAACAAGACCTGTCTATTTAAGGGCGGAAGAACTCTCTTGATCACATGGAGTCAACAGCCATCTACCAAATGGAGCTGGAGTCCCATGAAGGTATTCAAAGTCAGCACTGCTGACTCTTATGGAAACTCCTACATCCCCAGTGAATCTCAGATGTACTGGCCCCACCTTTCGTCTGATTTAGATGAGCTGGGGATGAGAGAAGCTCTCGATAAGTGTTAAGGATCACACGAGGAAGCTTAAACTGTCCTGGCTTGAAGAGCATCAATTGAAATTGATGAAGTAGTGACAATAAACAAACTGAAGCCTAATAAAGGCCCGGTCACACAGCACTCCGCGTCTATTCACGTACAAAAAGATACAAAAATCAGGTGGACGTGGTCGTAAGTGGTAATTTTTGGTCAATTTTGGCTTTGCCGTGCTTTGTACGGGGTATGGCCGTCGGCGGCTGTTTCACTGCCATAGCACTGCCAAATCACGGGTAACCGCGGCTCAGCGTCGTTGGAAGAGCGGCTTGCTGCGCATATAAAAGCGGTAGGATATGTTGAGCCTGTATCAGTTGGTTCTGTTGGTGCTGGAGCATTAAGATGAGGACATCACAGCGTTGAGGGTTCATGTTCACCCCTTGACATCTAGACTGCAAGTGCCGAGGTCTCAGAAAATTACGGTATTTACATGCCGCAAATCAGAAGTGATGCAGAAGTGATTAGACAGTGATCAATCGAATTTAGAACTTGTTTGAGACGTCGTTTAACAGGCTTAGACAGTGCTATGTACGCGGAAAAATCCATTTCTCAGTGATAAGCCGCTAAACACACGCTATATCCCGTGATACCAACGCGTAACACCCGTCCGATGACCGTGCTCTGCCCGTGATAGACCGCCAAACTTTCGCGTCTTACCACGTCTCCCCAAGTTTTAATAACGGCCGGGACACTGATTATCACGTGTTTTTCACCTGTGTTGCACGTCTTTACCACGTGTGCCGGCCGTGGTTGTCCGCGGTCTAAAGTTTTGAGCAGTCCAAAACTTTTTGCCGCGTCCGACGCCGTTCCGATTTTCCCCTGCGTCCTGTCACGTCTGTATATCGACTGTAACACGTCTTAACTTCGACATCAACACGAACAATATCGTCTGCTTCACGGGAGAGCACTTTTTGACGGGTTTTGGCCGTGATAAAGCCGTAAAGCGCTGTGTGACCGGGCCTTAAGGCATCAGGTGAAGATGCAATCCCAGGCGAGCTTTTGAAGGCTGGTGTAATGGCACTAGCAGGCAAACTGTACCATCTCATCAGTGAGTTTCTGTATGCAGATGATGTCGCCCTCTGTGCTTTCTCCAAAAGCAAGCTACAAGAGCTCCTGGATAGATTTGCCAATGCCTGCGAAGACTATGGCCTCACAATTGGTCCGAAAAAGACTGTGGTGCTATCCCACTCTTCTGATAAACATGAGTTCACTATCAATGAGACAACCCTTGATAATGTTAATAAGTTCACCTACCTGTGGTTGACCATGACATCCAACTTATCGCTTGACCTGGAACTCTCCACACATCTTGGCAAAGCAGCCACTGCTCTTGGCAAGCTGACAAAACATGTATGGACAAACACCTCACCATCAGGACCAAAATACAAGTTTATGAGGCTTATGTACTGAGCATTCTGATGTATGGATCTGAATGTTGGCCAACCTATTGCAGACAGGAGGATAAACTCAATGCATTCCATACCAGATCCCTCAGATCAATTATTGGAATGACATGGAAGGATAAAATGACCAACAAAACCCTGTTTAACATCATCAATTCCCAAATCATTGTCATCCAGGCTCAAATATACTCGTCTCCGGTGGGCAGGTTATGTTGAGAGGATGCCAGAGACCAGGATCCCTCATGGTGTACTACACAGTGTACTGGAGGAGGGTACCCATCCGATAAGGCACCCATGTTTTCGCTATAAGGATGTGCTGAAGCCCGATCTGAAGGACTTCAAGACAGAACCCACCAGTTGGACCAGTGCTGCTCACGACCGGCATAGATGGCGTGCGTGCCTCCATCAAGGGATCAGGCATGACCATCAAAATAACTCAGACAAACTCAAGAGACAATGGTCCCGCCTCTCAACCACAAATGAATGACAATCTTCACTTGGCATAGCCGGAAACGACTGAAACTGGCCTGAGAGAGATTCTGTGTAAACTCTACAGACTGTTGTGTGTGAAAACGCCAGGAGATCAGCAGTTTCTGAAATACTCAAACCAGTCCATCTGGCACCAACACCTATGCCACAGTGAAAGTCACAGAGATCACAATTTTTCCCATTCTGATGTTTGAAGTGAACATTAACTGAAGCCTTTAATTTGTATCTGCATGATTTTATGCATTGTGCTGCTGTCAAGGAATTGGCTGATTAGATAACTGCATAATAAAGCAGGGGTATGGGTGTACCTAATAAAGTGGCCAGTGAGTGTAGTTAAGTACTTACTGAGCTTAAAGCTATTCCTCTATTTGTTAGTGACAGCATTTTTATTCAAAATTACTCTCTTCAGATCCAAAATTAGCTTCATATGAAGGAGCAGGAAACTCTTCTACAATTTTGATGATGCATTGACTTTTATACTGACTCCTCCTACACAAACTCCTCCCCTTGGTGCCCACCATAGACAAGCATGCTAAATGGGCATTCAGTGATTGGTTAGTTTTCATATTTTGAATGTGATCAAAATTTACTCAGTTTATGTTACTCGGATGATATTGTGGTGTTTGCACCAAATGAAAGCACTGCACTAGCTCACTTAGAAATGGTGTTCAGTAGACTTTGTGAACATAACTTGAAATTGGCTCCCAACAAATGCTACTTTGTGAGGAAGTTCATCAAATCTTTTGGCCACATCATTGATGACCATGGAGTTTTTACACATCCAAGTCAAGTTGAGAGCATATCAAATTGACTTCATAAAGGCCACTGGAGTAACCCCATTTGAAAAATGGGAGAGATCCCTTGGAATGTTAAACTTCAATCAATACTTCGTCCCTGGGTATTCAGCTCTTGCAAAATCCGCAATCATATTGTATGTCCTTAATCTACTTTAAAGGTCATAGGCAACAGTTTTCAATTTATGCACATTTGAAACTTTATATGTTAAAAACCCTCTGTAATTTTCTTCTGGTCCCAAGAAGTATTGTTAATAAGTAATAATTAAAATGAGTTAGTGCGGATCGCGGCGCATTTCTGTTTGGTGATTTTCGTGACCACTCGGTGCATGATGCCATTTAAGACAAACAAACTGCTTGAGTTGAGTCCACTTCTGTTTACTTGCATTGCCGTTCGGCTTGAGTGCAGACATGCGTTCGTGAATTTCCAAAGAAAAACCATGCCTTATTGTTGTGCAGTGAACTGTAACAACGGGACCGGTTCAGGAAGAAGTTTTTACCTTTTTCCGAGAGAGGAGAAGAGGCAGAGAGAGTGTATTGGCTTCTTCCAGAAGAGAAGAAGAGGTGGAGCGAGAGGGTTGGCTTTTTCCGAAAGAGGAGACGAGGCGGAGAGAGTGGATTGTGCGCGTGAAGCCAGAGGGTTGTTTTTTTTCCGTTAGAGGAGACGAGGTGGAGAGAGTGGATTGTGCGCGTGAAGCCAGAGGGTTGGCTTTTTCCGAAAGAGGAGAAGAGAGTGGATTGTGCGTGTGAAACAAAATCAAGCAGTCAAAGAAGAAACGGACCAGCAACGCTCAAGCAAAAAGGAGAAGATTGGAGGTAAACATTATTACTTTTGCTTACATTTGACAAGTCAAGAATCCTGAGGGATCCTGTACAATCATTGTGGAAACGAGACAAAGGGATATTTCCTTGCTTAGAGTAGCCCAGGGGTGGGCAATTATTTTTTCCATGGGGCCACATGAGAAACAGAAAATTTTGTGGAGGACCGGACCAAAAGGCTGAACTAAATTCTGCATAATATTAATTGTATTTCTTTATATAAAGCAATAAATAACATTGTTTTTACAAGCTGCTAAGTCTGGTAAGAGTATGGAAAAAACAAGGTTGCCTTACAAAAAATGTAATTTATTCAATCAAATTTCCCAAAACAATGGTTAACAAAATGTGAACGTTTGTACCATTTTTTTTCAGTCACATTCACCCCAAAACACAATAAAGACATGACAATATTGTCTTTCTACTCCAAATATCAAGCAAGATACATCATATTATAATAATGATGCCCACATTTGTAGTGTAATCACCTCATTTGGTGCTTTTCGCCGGAGATTGGCTCCGGCGCCTGCTGGTGATGTCACACGATGTGATTGGCTGGACCGTTTGAAGGATGACGTACAAGTTTGTGGTTGGTCTGGACAAATTACGGAAGTAGTTATCGCTGGATTAGGTTTCGTGGGATTTCATGTCATTTTCATGTTGCGCGCATTGCGTTTTTGTTGAACACAACTTCAAAATAAAAGCAATGCACATTCAGTCCATGCATGAGGTAAAATTAGAAAATATGTTTATTTTGTAATTTCTCATTAACCTTACGCGGGCCGGTCAGAATGAACCAAAGGGCCGGATGCGGCCCACGGGCCATAAAATGCCCAGGTCTGGAGTAGCCCATAAATAGTATAATGCCGCGGATGGCAGGCTAATGTGGCCTACCGGCGCACTGTCAAGTAATCGTTACTTATATCCACTAGGGAGGGCGGTTTAATTATTCCTCAAAAGGGCTCTTGTTTAGTATTACGACGAAAGTAAGAATTTACCATAACTACCAGGATAAATCTTTTGGGTGCGAGTTTTGTTGAGGTCCAGGGTCACCGCGATCAGAATCGGCCAAGTCGCTGTCCGATTCTGAGGCTGCACGATCAAACCAGTGAGCCACATTCACCGATTGCTTCGCAATGGCCATAGGTTCATACATATATGGTTTCACCTCTCGATATTCAATTTGGAGAGTTCCTACTTCAAAAATCATTATCAGACATTTTACACAACCAAAGTCCGTACACGTGTGCTCGGTTTGCAGGTAAACACAGAACTGCTCCCAGTCTGTTTGGCTTGAATGACGTCATGACGACTGTCCCCTGACGGTGAAAAAGTGCGCAGATATAAACAAACCTTCGGAAATTGGGCAAAACAGTATATTTTAACCATTTTATTCAATTTTAGGGTGCAAATTAGACACTAGGAAGATTGAATTCGCTTTTTGGGTCGTTCAAGACAATAAAGTTGATATTCTATGTTTCACTTCCGACCATTGCCTATGACCTTTAATATTGTATTTTGATGAACTTTCTAATGTTTATTATCAAATTCACATTTGTAGCAAGTTTTACTGTTCAGATTACTCTTAAAGGATTTTCTTTGACCAAACTTGCCATGGCTTCTGAGGATGAATCTTACATGCAGAAGTCTCATTTGCATGTTTCCTTAGATTATTTTGTATGTGACATCGTTCACATATTTGTTTTTCATAAATCAATACTTTAACAGTGGGTGCAATTTGTCTCCATGTTCATTTGTACCTGACAGCCTGGATGAATTTACTGTCTGGGCTAGAAAGAAAATCAGTCCCAGCCTTGTTTCTTCATATGATTCTGTGTAATATTCTTATGACTGCTGGTGGTGCTGTTGCATTTGGTCCCACAAAAGTCCAAAATAACCCACCTTAATCTTGTTATCTCTAGCCGCTTTATCCTGTTCGACAGGGTCACAGGCAAGCTGGAGCCTATCCCAGCTGACTACAGGTGAAAAGCGGGGTACACCCTGGACAAGTCCACCTTAATATATTACAGATAAATAATTTCAGGTGGAGACCAAAATTGAAACCGTTTTATGGATTTATTTATTTATTTTAAATCTCTGAAAGATAGTGTAACGTGGCTGTGACAAACCAGATGCTTGCGGATTAAAATTAAACTCAAGGCTTTAATAAACACAGTGAGAGAAGACAATGTACAAAAGCCAGGCCAGGTCAATACCGGGAACTCCAACACAGTGACGGGGGCTAGACAAATCGTGGTTAGGAAACAGGCAATAGTCCAAGAACCGGGAATCAGGAAAACACAGGCACTATAAACACAAGGGCTAAGCAAATTGGAGTCGAGAAACAGGTGAAGATCGAAAAACCAGGAAGCGAGAGAAACGAGCAAGCACAAGGGCTAGGCGAGATAAGAAGAAACTGGAAGGCAAAAAAGGTCATACACAGGAATGCAATCAGAACAAAAACAGAGTATAAATACAGATATAAACAAAGAGGTACAGGTGATAATTAGAACTCCGGGGAGCCACTCCTAGGAAGTGGCTCCGGGTTGGCTGATGGAGTGCACGTGGTAGTGACAGGTGTGCAAGGGGGATTGTGGGAAGTGGAGTCCTGAGTGTTAGGTGAGCCCGGGAGCATGACAGTACCCCCCCCCACCCAACGAGGCCGAAGGACAAGGGCGACCACCACCCACGTTGCCGGGAACACTCCTGAGCGAGCCATCAGAACTGCCACGGTGCTGGACAGAGGATCGTCACCGTGGACCCATGGCGCCTGGGATGGCCCCTAGGCCAAGGCGCGGGCTTCTCTGGATGATGCTGATGGAACTCCTCCCCCAACCCTGGATCCAGGATATCTCGTGCGGGAACCTAGCTATGCTCCTTAGGCTCATAGCCCTCCCAGTCCACAAGGTACTGCAGAGTCCCTCCTCTCTTTCTGGAGTCCAGCAACCAGTGGACAGCATACAGCGGGGTACCTTCTATGTCCAGCAGAGGTGGGGGTGTAACATCGGTTGTGGCCTCGTCCAACAGACCAGAGACAACAGGTTTCAAGAGAGAGATACATGAAGGGTTAGAACAGCATTTCTCAACCTTTTTTCAGTCATGGCACCCTTCAGAAGTATGCAAATTCTCAAGGCATCCCCATATAAAATATACACAGTCACGCTGACCCTGGCAGTGACGTTGTGACATGGGAAAGGGGGCCGTGAGACAAATTTTGATGATGCATGAGGCGGCGATGATCTGCATTAGTGTAACTATCGTTTTTTGGAATTTTAATTCATTTTATTTATTTCAATGTTAGAATATATAATTTTTTGATGGCACCCCTAACGAAGCTAGACAGCACCCCAGGCTGCCACAGCACCCCGGTTGAGAAAGGCTGAGTTAGAAACACAGTAATGCACAGGCAGATCCAATTTGTATGTAACTTCATTAATTTGCTGGAGAATTTTAATTGGACCTATGTATTTGGGTAATAATTTTCTACCTCCCTCAGGAAACCTGAAGTCCCAGGTTGACAGCCACACTCAGTCCCCAGGGAGGTAGGTAGGGGTGTCCCCTCTATGATGATACCCCAGCCTCTTGTGATCAGCAGAGGGTGTTCTCGATCTGCAGGTGGGTCTGTTCCCAGACTTGCTTGCTCCGTTGCATCCAACTGTCCATGGCCAGGTTGTCAGAGGGTGTGGCCGACCATGGCATTGGGGGGGGGGGGGGGGGGGTTGGTAGCCCAGCATGCATTGAAAGGGTGTGAGAACCATAGCAGAGCTAATTAATGAGTTTTGGGCCATTTCGGCCCAGGGCAAATAGTCAGACCAGTCGGCTGGGTTTTCATGACCGTATAGTCTCAAAAAAAAACAAACCACACACCTTTCCCAGTTCCTGGTTAACCCTCTCACATTGACCATTAGACTGGGGATGGTAACCGGAACTGAGGCTGACATTAACTCCCAGTCTCTCAAAGAAAGCAGACCAGACATGCGAGGTGAATTGGGGCCCTCGATCAGACACTATCTTCTTGGATACCAAACAGACAAAAAAAAAAACAAAACACACGATTAAAAAGGCTTTCAGCTGTCTGAAAGGCGGTGGGTAGGCTAACGAAGGGAATAAATCTAACTCTACATGAGAACCTGTCAACAATGGTCAGAATGACCATGCAATTCTGTGAGGGGGTCAGGTCAGTGACAAAGTCTACCGCTACATGTGACGATGGACGAGAAGGGACAGACAAGGGCATGAGTTTACCGACGGAGGGTTTTGGGAGTTTTACATTTACATTGGGCAGTGGCTAGACCCAGCTTGGAGCTGGTCTAGAATGGAGAAGTAAGGCACCTCCTTCCCTCCACTAGCCTGGGTGTACGCCTTGGGCAAGCATTAGCACACCCTAATGCCTCCCCTGTCAGGGATATGATGTCTCACGGACAGATGGGGTTCGATAGCCTTGGCAGGCAGCTCATCTAGGAAAGGGAAAACTCCAATCTCAAACCTCCGCTGCCTTGCGGGCATACCCTTTTGCGGGAAAGGCTTCGGGAGTAAACCCTGAGGATAAATCTGGAGCCGGAGTCCCATTGGCAGTTGGTTTCTGTGCACAGGATCCCTCTGACAACTCCTGCGATGTTGCTGGACCCATAACGTACTGGTGTACTCCTTTCCTTTGGACCACCCATCAACGTGGAGAGGGGAGTCTTTCTGCCTGGGTAACAGTCAGTCTCCCGAATTTCCTACCCAGGCCCTGCATACTGGAGAGGACACTCCATCTTCGCTATAACAGCGTAGGCACAACACGGGAAGCAGCAGTCTACCGGTTATAAGTCACGGCTCGATTGACGTAGAGCTAGGCACCAGGGGCTTCTTCCGATGGTGGGAGAGGCTGTTGAGCCTCATTAGACAGCTACCGCCCTCCTCAAGCTGGGCAGCCCCCAGTCAATTAGATGCTGTCTCGTCATGATCTGCCTGCCTCGTAAGGTGGACGAGGTCTAGGATAATACCGAACAGCGGATCATAAAACTATCACCAGGCACAAACAAAGGAAAACATAAATCACACACTCTTAAACTGGGCACTTGGAATGTCAGGACAATGACACCTGGCCTGACTGAAGACCTAAATGCAATATGTGATGCTCGAAAGACTGCCGTGATAGATCTGGAACTATGCAAACTACAGTTGGATATTGTTGCCCTTCAGTAAAACTAGACTACTTAACTCAGGCTCTATCAGGGAAAAAGAGTATACTTTTTTTCTGGCAAGGTCGTCCATCAGGGAGCACGAGAGAATATGGTGTTGGTTATGCATTCAGAAACAACTTGTTAGAGTCCATTATTCCTCCACAAGAAGGTAGTAAATGTATCTTGTCCCTGCAGCTACAGACATCTGTTGGGTTAGTGACAATCATCAACTCTTATGCTCCAACAATGTCTTCTACTGATGATGCTAAAGACCAGTTTTTTTATGAACTCAGTGTAGCCATCAAAAAGATCTCCAGCACTAATAAAATCTTCATTCTAGGTGACTTTAACGCTAGAGTTGGTAAAGATCAACACTCGTGGCCAAACTGTCTGAGTCACTTTGGCGTAGGAAGGCTAAATGAAAATGGTCAACGGCTGCTTGAACTATGCTGCCTGCATAATCTTTGTGTTACCAACACCTATTTCAACACTAAACCACATCACAGGGTCTCGTGGAGGCATCCCCATTCTAAACATTGGCATCAACTTGATTTGATTCTGACTCGGAGGAAGGACTTACAATGCGTCAAGCTCACTCGCTCATACCACAGTGCTGATTGCGATACTGACCACTCTTTAGTTTGCAGCAAAGTGAAGCTAATCTCTAAAAAGCTTCATCACGCAAAAAGAAGTGTCTATCTCACATTAACACAACTAACACATGTGATCCAGAAAAGGTCCAGAAATTTACATCGTTATTGGAAAGTGCTCTACCCAGCACAGCTACCAACTCTGCCTGCAAGCGTTGGGAGCATTTTAGGAACGTTCTCTACAACTCTGCCTTAGAAGCCTTTGGTAAAAAACAAAATAAATATCCTGATTGGTTCGAAGCTTACTCAGAGGAGATACTACTACTCATAGAAGAGAAGAGACAAGCACTATTATCTTACAAAAAGACCCCTAGCAAGGAAAATCTTCAAGTTTTACAATCAGCACGCAGCAGAGTAAAACAAACAGCAAAGCATTGTGCAAACAAGTACTGGGTTCAACTCTGTTCCAAAATACAAAACGCTGCAGACACTGGAAATGTCAAAGAAATGTATAATGGTATCAAGAAGGCGTTTGGCCCCACAAAGAAGTCGACTGCCCCTCTAAAAACTTTGGCTGGAGAAGTCATACAGGACAGAGAGAAACAGATGGAACGCTGGGTGGAACACTATTTCGATCTTTATGGAAAAGAGACTGTGGTAAATGAAGGTGCGTTGAATGCTATCGAAAGACTACCAGTGCTAGCAGACCTTGACAGAGAGCCAGATCTGGATGAGGTAAACAAGGCAATAAAGTTACTTGCCTCTGGAAAAGCCCCCGGTAAAGATGGCATACCCCCTGAAATTCTGAAATGCTGCACAAATGACATTCTGCCGAGTTACATGAGATCCTTTGTTTATACTGGGGCGAAGGAGTCATTCCTCAGGACATGCGTGATGCCAACATTATCACACTTTACAAGAACAAAGGTGACAGGAGTGACTGCAACAACTACCGTGGGATATCCCTTTTAAGCATTGTTGGCAAAGTGTTTGCCAGAGTAGTGCTGAAAAGACTACAGGTTCTTGCTGAAAGAGTGTATCCAGAATCTCAATGTGTTTTTAGAGGAAACAGATCGACTATCGACATGGTGTTCTCTCTTAGACAACTTCAAGAGAAATGTAGAGAACAGCTTAGACCGCTCTTTATTGCATTCATTGATCTAACTAAAGCATTTGATCTTGTCAGTCGTGCTGGCTTGTTTGAGATCTTGGATAAGATTGGTTGCCCTCCCCTACTTCTTAGGCCAAGTTTACATTAGACCGTATCTGTCTCGTTTTCTTCGCGGATGCACTGTCTGTTTACATTAAAACGCCTGGAAACGCCGGGAAACGGGAATCCGCCAGGGTCCACGTATTCAATCTAGATCGTGTCTGGTCCGGTGCTGTGTAAACATTGAGAATACGCGGATATGCTGTGCTGAGCTCTAGCTGGCGTCGTCATTGGACAATGTCACTGTGACATCCACCTTCCTGATTCGCTGGCGTTGGTCATGTGATGCGACTGCTGAAAAACGGCGTGGACTTCCGCCTTGTATCACCTTTCTTAAGAGTATAAAAGTATGAAAATACTGCAAATACTGATGCAAATACTGCCCATTGTGTAGTTATGATTGTCTTTAGGCTTGCCATCCTTCCACTTGCAAGTGGTAAGTGATGCGCATGCCCGACATGCACTGAGATATCACACACACAGCGGCTCAGTCCCAAATCACTGCTCGTGCACTCCACTCGCATGCTCTGTGAGCTGCGCAGGGCCGGAGTGCGCACCCTCCAGAGGGCACTTGCTGTTCAGGGCGGAGTGATTTGGAGCACAGGATGCCTGTGGAGCCGAGCGTATCCGTGTATTGGCGTTGCTATGTGCACGCGAATCGTGTATTGGTGTTGCTGTGTGCACACTAATCGTTTTAAAAACATTAATCTGATGATCCGCTGATACGGTCTAATGTAAACCCCACCTCAATATCATCAGGTCTTTCCACGACAATACCCATGGCACAATTGTCTTTGATGGTTCAACGTCTGACCCCTTTGTCATTCGAAATGGAGTCAAACAGGGATGCGTACTTGCTCCCACATTATTTTGGATTTTCTTTTCCGTACTGCTGAAACAGGCATTTGGATCGTTTACTGAAGGCATTTATCTATACACTAGATCAGATGGAAAGCTTTTTAATCTCTCCCGTCTGAAAGCACTAACCAAAGTTCAAGTGAGATGTCTCAGAAAATTTCTCTTTGCTGACGATGCTGCTATCACCACTCATTCAGAAGAAGAACTGCAAAAACTAATCGATTCCTTCAGTTCCACGTGCCAAGATTTTGGTCTCGTCATCAACCTGAAAAAAAAACAAGTTATGGGCCAAGATGTAGATTGCCCACCCTCAATCAAAATTGCTGGCTATGAACTAGAAGTTGTTCATGACTTTGTGTATCTAGGCCAGGGGTTCCCAAACTTTTCCATGCCAAGGCCCCCCAAACAGCATTAGCTTCTGGCCGGGGACCCCCTTTGCAAACCCACAGACAATGCTACAAAATATGTAAAGAAACATCAACTTTTAGAATGTTTTCTCTTACTTTTATTCAATAGTCAATAATTGTTACATTTGTTTAGCATAAGAATATTATTAACTAACATGTTTTCAACACAAATATTTTCGCACTGAACAATCAACTGTATAACCTCCTGTAGTACCTGATTCAACTCGTTATCCATCCTTTTTGCGACCAGTGCCTCGCGATGGACCATGCAGTGTGTGGCCACTACATGCGGGGCCTTCTGCTTAATGAGAGCGGTCACTCCACTGATCTTCCCGGTCATTGCCGCGGCTCCGTCCGAACACACCCCCACACAATGGGTCCAGTCCAATCCGTTAGACTCGATGTAATCATCCAAAACTTGAAAAATGTCTTTCCCAGTAGTTCTTCTTTCAAGTGCTTTACAAAATAGTATTTCCTCCACAAATCTTTCCTGTGAAATAAATCTGATGTACACAAGCAGTTGGGCTTCATTGGATAAATCTGTGCTCTCATTCAGCTGAAGTGCGAAGTATTCACTGGCTCTCACCTGCTCCAACAGCTGAGCAGATATGTCTTGAGCCATGTCACCAATCCATCGGCTCACGGTGTTATCAGAGAGTGGGACAGCATCGATTTTTTTTCGCAGCATCCTCACCAAGCAATTCTCGGACAATGTCTTTGGTGGCTGGTAAAATCAAATCTTCTCCAATTGAGTGAGGTTTTTTAGCACGAGCAATGTGGTACGAGGCTAAAAATGATGCCTTCAGGGCCCGCTCGGGGACAGTAGCTTGCTGGGTGAATGCAGCAGATTGCCTGACCAAATGCTCTTCTTTGCGTCTGAAGAAATCTACTGTTTTTTCGGCATCTGTCGGATGTTTTTGTACCAAGTGACGCTGAAGTTTCGAAGATTTTAAGCACTCGTTTGACAGGGTCTCCAGACAGAGGACGCATTTCGGGCAATCATGGCCATTTTTCTGTATGGCTGTAAAGCCATACTTAATGTATGCTGCCTCATATTTTCGGATTTTAGTTGGCCAGGACTTCTTAGTTTTTTTCGCAGCAGTGTCCTCCACAGCAGGGTTGTTGGTTTGTTCCTTCGGTCTCTTCTTCAAAAACCTGTCCATTTTGCGCTAGCAATACGCTAGTTTGAGGAGCAAAGCAGCTTGATAAATGGCACAAACCGCAACATCACAGGCAATCGGAGAGATGAGCATGGCAAACAACGTTTCGATTGACTCCCATTATAATCCTGACAGCGCTTTTACTACAAAATCAGAAATGTCACTTGTTTTCAATTCGCTCTAGTGTCCACATTTTTTACACTAGGGACAAAAAAAATACATCAATGTGTTCATGACAGCCTTATAGCGCTCACTGTGAAAGAATTTTGTGAATAGCTCCTTTCGTTTACGTGTAAATCCCCGTTGTTCGAGGACAGGGAACTCTGAGAAAAAGCGCTCTTTGCTTGTCATATTGTGTCTCTGCCCTGCACCTGAGCACCGTTACCAAGGCGACGAGCTCCACTCAGGGAGCAGAGAGGGGAGGGGCTGCTCTCTCTCTCAAACACACACAGGCTCAGAGCATCGTCGCCTCATAGCCTGCGATAGCGGCCGCTACGTGCACTGCATCACTCTCACGGTTTCCCGCAGGGGAATTGTCATCTCTAGTTAATAATTATATTTTATAACAACGATTAAAAAACTAATTACAATATATTTAATAATTATTATTTTTAAAAGTATATTTTTTTCCGCAATTTTTTGTTATCGTCCCTCCAACTTTCTGAGGCCCCCCTAGCACCCCCTGGCAGCCCCCCAGGGGGCCGAGGCCCCCACTTTGAAAACCACTGCACTACACCACCATGCCGCCCCAGCATGACAGATAGGATCAGCTAATCCCTATTCGCCCAATTATACCCAGCTTTTTTTTCCCTCCTTTCTTTTTCGGTGTCTCATCAATTATCATCAATGTGCATGGAAATTTTCACTTTCAGTTTCTTCTGGTAGTCTATTTTGAAATCCAAATCAGGCTAGCTACATGCAAATGCTTCATTTACATGTTTCCTCACACTTTCACATATTCTTTGTAAAACAATATGTTCCCAAACGATGTGTGCAATTTATCTATCACTGATTTATCACTGATTAGTCGTTGGGGTCTTAATTGTTCATCCTTATTTTCTTACATAAGTTTACTGTGGACTTCTTTGTTATCTAGAGAGGCTGGGACAAGCCATCTGAAAACCCTGATTGTGGTATTTCCCTTAAGTAATACTTATTGTTCATGAATGCATGTTTGTAGGAACAGGTATATTTGGGGTTTATATGGATCTGGCAACCTACGTAATTGACTTAAAGTAATACCTAAATAAATTCACTCTTTCCAGTGACTCCATGAAAATAAAGATAGTTATGATAATTTTCGTCCACAATGTGATTGCAAATCATAAGACTTTATAATTTAAAAAAAAAAAGTGGGAAAAACCGGCACGATCGAGCAGACAGGAACTGCAGCACTTTGTGACGTACGTAGCTCAGGGAATCTCCAGAAACCGGAAGTGGTATTAATGCAGTATTCCTTTGTGGGACTTTACAATGCTGAAAAGATTTTAAAATAATACTGAGACCTAAATAAATGCACTCTTCTCTACGACACCGTGAAAATAAAGCAATCTGGCAGACAGATGGTGCATTCTATTATACACATACTCCATTACTCCTGAGTGTTGAAAAGGCTTAAACAATGACAAACACACCCAGAGGAAAATTTTGTTTCTCATTTGTATCCCTTCTGTTGCTCAGGAGACAAAATGGTGATTCTCTTTTAAGGATCATTATATATTACTTTTGTCACAGTTCTTTCTCCTAATTTTGCCTTAGGAGAAATAAAAGAAGCAAAAGATGAGACATAGCAATGAGACAAGTAGGAGTCACAAAAGAGATATTAGGTTTTTTTGGGGCTTTTTTCACCTTTATTGGATAGGACAACGTAGAGACAGGAAATGAGCTGGAGAGACAGACGGGGAGGGATTGGGAAATAACCTTGGGTCAGAATCGAACCCAGGTCCCCGGATTTATGGTATGGAGCCTTAGTCGACTGAACCATGACTAAGACTATTTTATTAGTTGACTAATTTCAACTTTCGTGAGAAATAATGCGAACGTCTGCATCATGCGGGATTTGCGGGCGGGACAAAATATGGCGGGCGGGAGCGGGACTGAAAATCATAATTCTTTGCGGGAGCGGGACTGCACAATGCGGGAGCGGGCGGGAGCAGGACTGAAAATTCTGTCCCACGCAGACCTCTAATCTGAGTATTGTTTAAGCCTTTGTTGAGATCTCTTTTGTAAATCAAAAAAGGACTAAACTGAGATGACTAGAATGAGAATGGTTCAAGATTGTGTAGAGACCTCTTTTACAAAACTGACGGAGCCTAATCTGAGACTCACCAAATAGATCTGAAATGAGAATTGTGTGAGTTTACAGAGAGAGCTCTCTGGTGGATCAGCCTGAGTAAAGTATGAGATGTATAAATTGGTCAACACTGAGCATTATTTAAAACATTGTTGAGAACTCATTTGTAGAGTAAAGGGAGTCTACAATGAGATAACTTAACTCTTTTGCTCCAGAGACAAACCTGAGAAGCAGGAGACAAAAGCAATAATCTCATTTTAATATCACTATGATCTCATTATTGTCTAGGAGAAACAATTGAGAAAGAGAAGAGATCTCATTTTAAAATTTCCTTTCCTCTGGGCAGGCTTGAACAGTGGGTAGGTATAGCAGCTGGGAAAATATTTTATTTTAGCCTTCAGGTCATGGTTCGAATTATGTGGGAGCCAGTGGGAGCTGAGCTCCCATAGAGTGAGGAAAATGAATGCAGTAAAATCATATATCTGTGGGGGTCTCTTAAAATGTAGCATCATGATATTTTAATCACAAATAAAGCTCATTTTCCTTCAATATACGGAGTAATATTTACGTTAAAGATAAACAAATAGCCTTAAATAATAAGAAGAAACATGTTTTCCAAAAGAACACATTACAGCTAGGTGCATACTCCTGTGCATGCAGCACCACCATGCCACTATGTGTGCAAACTATCCTTTTGAGAGCTCCCGAACGTTAACATACACACACACATTGATCCTTTCAGAAAGAGAACCACTTGACCTTGGTTTCATTCGTTGGGTAAGTTTTCAAGAAAAAAGATCAATAAGTTAGAGACTACTGGCTACCATGTCGCTGAAAAAAAGGCCACTCCTGGTGCTGACATCATGCTCAGCCCTGACATGTTTTAGTACTAGTAGAATGCATTCTCCTTCTGTTTAAAGTGTAGGCTATAGAAAAATAGCAAAAACAATATGTTAAAAAAACAATAAAAAAGACTACTTTGTGTAAAATAATTAGAGTATATTTACACTTGCACTGGGGTAGATTTCCTGATAACATTGCCCTTTAGGGCTAAAGAGAAAGTTGAGAGACTCTCTTAAGCAACGAACGTTGTCTCTGTACGTGGTTTTCCCAAACTCACTCGTCAGGAGGAGTCTTAATAGCAACATTACGAAGAGCTTCTTTGCAGTGTGCATCCCTGATATAGGCATTAGTAGTTGCTAAATCCAGTTGATGAGTTCGCATGGCATTCGTTTTTTTTTTTACCAAAAAAAACAATGAAATATAAAGTGTTTAAAGTATGCTAAAATATTGTATTGTCATTATCTCATCTCATCTCATTATCTCTAGCCGCTTTATCCTGTTCTACAGGGTCGCAGGCAAGCTGGAGCCTATCCCAGCTGACTACGGGCGAAAGGCAGGGTACACCCTGGACAAGTCACCAGGTCATCACAGGGCTGACACATAGACACAGACAACCATTCACACTCACATTCACACCTACGGTCAATTTAGAGTCACCAGTTAACCTAACCTGCATGTCTTTGGACTGTGGGGGAAACCGGAGCACCCGGAGGAAACCCACACGGACACGGGGAGAACATGCAAACTCTGCACAGAAAGGCCCTCGCTGGCCACGGGGCTCGAACCCGGACCTTCTTGCTGTGAGACAACAGTGCTAACCACTACACCACCATGCTGCCCTGTATTGTCATTAAGCATTGCATATATCATGTGGTAATTAATAACTGTAACTATTTAACATTTTTTGGGTAACTTTTTTTTTAATTCCAAGCGTGTTTTTTTAATTAAATGAAGAACGTTCACACGAAAGAATAAACAAATAATAAACAAAATAATTAAGTAAATGTTTTCCCCGTGCCCGCTCATTTCACTGTTATCCAAACATACAGTAAGGATTATTTCAACTGTTATCCACAATGCCAAGCTGGCAATGTTAACCCTGATATGTGCGCGCAGAGAGAGAGAAGTTTGATCTGTGTGTACCTCAGGAGGTTGAATATATGAGGTCAATTCAACCTCCTGAGGTACACACAGATCAAAACCTACCTCTCTCTCTCTCTCTCTCACACACACACACACACAATATTAAAGGTGCAGAAATTTGTCTCATTTATGACACTAAATTATATAATCACTTGCCTAATGGAGTTAAATTTGATTAAAATGTGGCGATATCAATGTGACATCATGATATCTATACGTAATTCCATAACATATTGAAATATATTAATAATGTTTTTCGGATATTTATTTAATATCATAACTGGCAAAGTTTGTTTGTTTGTTTGTTTGTTTGTCTTGAGCTAACTTCGCCATTTCTCGATGGATTTTCACCAAATTTGGCAAGTAGGTCTGAGGATGACCTGCAATTTTGTAGATATAAACAAAATTCATGTACGGGCCCCAGGGGGACCCCAGTGGGCCCCTGGGTGGAGGGTGTTTGGATTTTTGTTTGTCTTGGGTTAACATCACCATTTTCAATGGATCTTCACCAAATTTGTCATGGAAGTCTGGGGACAACCCAGAATTTTGCAAAACCTGGGCAACGCCAGGTAACCTGCTAGTTTAATAATAACACTAACCCATGACTACATCATCGCTTGTTTACCACAAAGCATTATGGGCGATACCCGAGGTCAGCTCCACTATATTATTTACTTTCGCCTTTGTTAAACACTGCATTGTTCTGTCTAACCAGTTTTAACCATGCCTAAAGTGAATTGCTGTGTGCCTAACGTGTCTCCACAACAAAGAGAACACCTAATTTGAGCTTTTATTAGCTGCCAGTCAAGGAGAAGAAAGAAATGGATAAGTTTAAACCACAACAAAAA
Organism: Neoarius graeffei; assembly: GCF_027579695.1. NCBI lineage: Eukaryota > Metazoa > Chordata > Actinopteri > Siluriformes > Ariidae > Neoarius > Neoarius graeffei. The sequence continues at coordinate 38,929,617 of NC_083577.1, forward strand.
CCTTTGAACTGAATCAAAATGGACAAGTGTTTGTCGCTTACATTTCTCTGGTGGGAAAGAGACGTACTTAAACTGTGACCCAGAAATATTTCCATGGTCTGCGGAATGGCCTTCGGTTATAGATGATTATAACAATCAACACTGTTCATCATTTGAAACTACCGATATTCCAAAGCCTGTAAAATGAAGAAGCATTCTTCGGCCTTTGCCTTTCAACATGACGAAGCACTCGGCAGCTGAACGAGCCTGTCTGACCGATAAAACTCCCAAACCACAAAGTGTTCTCTTTCAGGTATGAATAATGTTCAGTGTACCTCACTAGCGGCATTTATTGAAGTAAATGCATTTATACTGAACATGACACAGCAGATCAGCGGGTTTCCAAAGATTTTTTTTGTAATGTTTCCTGATATCAAGTTTTATTTAATTAATCACTCATTTATAAATGTTTTGATGAGACATTCTGAGATTTGATGATGTTGTTGTACAGTGTGGTAGACTCAGTCAATCTCTAGGTTGTATGAATTCTTTTCACTTATATCTTACCTTCTCACCAAGCTTGATTTGGATTCAGATTTCCCTGCTGTAAACCCTTGACATGTTATCCACCTCTTTAAATCACCAATTTCATTGTCTTCCACGACAGAGCACAGCAAAATTGCTCCTCTCACATCGCTCTCACGTAAAATTAATCTAAAATCCGCTATATTGCTCAACTACCGACCCTGGCTATACCCCATAATGCATTGCGATAAACAAGTGATGGCGTAGTTATGCTTGGGGGCTATTAACTCGATGTACTTGCAATGGACAAGAAAAATAATTGAACACTAGCAGCAGAGTCAACACCAGTTTCACCACTGACTGTGAGAGTCCCTTGGAGGCACATGCACATTCTGTGTATTCGGCTGTGAGCGAGTCATTTTTTGTTTTGAACGACTGGTTCGGGTCTCTCGTAAATTCAGAGCAAACTAAAGTACGACTTGGGCTACGATGTTGTTCGGGAAAACCACGTTAGCTTGATGGTGGATCTCAGGAGGTAATTAAAGACACTCTTGGCCTTAAGAGGCTTTCAGGAAACCCACCCCTGTTCTGGTACACTGGCTTTCTTTCTTCTACTTTCTGACTACTTTCCACTACAATTGTCTAAGTGACATATCTCTGTGCCACACTGTGCTTTTGGGAGGTCGGGATTCAGTAGGCAATTGCTGAAGTGGCACAAAAACAATTATTTTATCTTGGTCTGAGTTATAACTTATTGACAGGAATTACTATTATACGAACAATTACACCAGTAAAAAATTCTAACAACAGCTGGTATTGGTAGTTATTAAGGTAAACAAAAACAGGTGGTCTGTTACAATCATCCCTCCAACGTGTCCACTTGTTAGGTTGCTGAGATCTGAGTGGCAGTCACTCACCTCATGAAGTAGGAACTTTCACTTTCAGTGCTGGAGCCAGCAGAAGCCGGTGACGTGTTGCACCATATGCATTGTGTGTAGCGAGTATGCAGCAGCCAGGAATTTGTTAGGGTTCACTTCCAAAACTACGTTGCTCTAAAACTGCAACCTTTTCTGGTTCTAACAGTACTGATTAGGACCATGTAGACCCTTTCTATTTTGTGCTACAATGTTAGGTAGAGGTGGGGGTCAGCGCGCAATTACCGTGATTGATTTTTCTAAAATCACTGTATCTCTGCAGCCGTAAAAGATTTTTTTCAAAATTCCAAAAACTATGTTCTTCTTAGGGCCTCCTTTAACAGAGAGCAGATTTTAAGGTGAGTTGAATCTGTTTGAAATTTTAAGGTAAAATCCCCAAGCCAAATTCTGTCGGCGTGCCTTCCAGGCAGGGGTTCACCAATCTACGTCATTTTCGGTTTAGGACATTCTTGGTGGAAGTGAAGGGAATTCCAGGCATCGCTTTGTGACGAGAGGTCTTTTATTTTTTTTGAGTTTTCATCTCCACACCTTGCAATTACATTGAAAATTGAAAGTTTGCGTTAACATCTATAAAATGACACTGAAGAGACCTGTTCGCGTCAGTATCACTTTAAACAAGCAGAGGAAAATGTCCACATTTCTTATGATGAAGGGGGCTGCAAAACTGTTATTAAAATCCTCAGATGGCAAAAACAAAATTATACTTTTCTGGGAATAGCATACGTTAGTTTAGTTTAATAAGTTAATGTTTTAAAGAAAAATAAAACCAAAGACAAATTGTATATAATTTTATTGCCTCCTCACAACAAAAAGTTTCTGGGTCCCATGCAGTGGCTGACGGGAGCCTTTCTGTGTAGAGTTTGCATGTTCTCCCTGTGTCTGCGTGGGTTTCCTCCGAGTGCTCTGGTTTCACCCACAGTCCAAAGACATGCAGGTCTGAATGCGAGTGTGAATGGTTGTTTGTCTCTGTTACCCCTTTTCCACCAAATCAGTTCCAGGGCTGGTTCGGGGCTGGTGCTGGTTCACAACTCGTTCAACTTGCGAGCCAGCTGAGAACCAGTTTGCTTTTCCATAGCTCGGGGTGCTAAGGGGAGCCACGTCATTACGTCACTGTATGCGTCAGTTACGTCGCTGCATTTGCATAAACCTTGGCGCGAACATCGAAGCAACAACAACACGGAGGAGAAGAAGAAGCAGCAGCAACAACAATAATAATGGATGACTTCGCGTTTGTACAGCTGCTGCTTCTGGCTTTACGGTGCTTCATTGGGATCAGATCCAATATGTTTGTGTTGATCAACAGGTTTTGAGTGGACGGCGATTACGTTCTAGGAGACAGGTAATAACCTAATAACGTTTTGACTCTTACTTACACTGAATGTGAGATGGTTATGTTAGCCGGTGTTATGTCCCTGCTGGAATCGTCACAAATTCACAAACATATTACTGGTGATTTTAAGTCGCCGCTCATATCTACCACAGCAGTAGATATGAGGATGCTTAGCTCTGTCATGAACTTAACTTATTGAAGTGAATGTAAACAAACTGCATGGAAATACAAGTGAATGATTTATGTTTAACCTCGTTTCTTTAACCCTTATGCCTCACTAAGGACATTTTTGGCTTGTCAGTTGTTAATTTTCTTTATTATTTTGACTGTGTTCATACATATAGAAATATAATTAGGTCAGCAGAATATAAAGTATGGCAAATGTGCTGTACATTAACTCCACAAGTAAATGTAGCACTTATGTTTCCAACACTCACACATGCACATTTATTTCTCAATACACATCCCACTCTCATCTAAGGGGAAAAAGAGGCACAAGGGTTAAGTACCATGATGAATATTTGTTTGAGTATTGATGACTCTCCACACAACATGTTTATTTACCTATACATTTTTCTCTTTACAGGTAATCTTGCGACTGATGGCAAGGCGGAGATCACATGTTATCTGGGCACACCCAAGATCTCGCTACTGGTGGGACACAATTGTTCCTGATTTCACCTTTCACCAGTTCATGCAGAATTTCCGTGTGTCCCGAGAGTCGTTTGAGTATATCTGCAGTCGGGTGAGGCATGTCTTGGGGAGAAGGAACACAAATTACCGTTTGTGTCCCCCAAACCAGAAGCGGGTGGCTATTGCCATCTGGAAGCTGGCCACTGGCGGTGAATACAAGACCATCAGCCATCTTTTTGGAGTAGGCGTGAGCACCGTCTTTAATTGCATTCAGGATTTCTGTAACACAGTCATCAAGGTGCTGCTCCCTGCCCACATTACATGCCCTGATGCTGAGAGGTTAGCGGAAATGGCTGCTCTCTTTCAGAGTCGTTGGAGAGTGCCACAGTGTGTTGGTGCAATAGATGGAAGCCACATTCCCATTATAGCACCAGAAGAGTATCCCCGAGACTACTACAACCGGAAGGGATGGCATTCGGTTGTTCTGCAAGCAGTTGTAGATGGCAGAGGATTTTTCTGGGATGTGTGTGTTGGCTTTCCAGGGAGTGTGCATGACACGAGTCCTAAAACAGTCACATTTGTGGGAAGTCCTAAGTGACGGGGAATTTCTAGGTCAAAGCAAAGTGACCATCTCTGGCTGTGAGGTTGGACATTACCTGATAGGTGATCCAGCCTACCCCATGCAGAACTGGCTGATGAAACCCTTTTCTGACACTGGCAGATTGACCCCTGAACAACACACCTACAGACTCAACAGTGCACAACTGGTTGTGGAAATGGCATTTGGGAGATTTAACGGACGGTGGAGGTGCCTACTAAAAAGAAATGACTGCAAGCTGGAACTGTGCAAGAAAATGGCGCTGACCTGTTGTGTCCTTCATAACATCTGTGAGGAACATGGCGACAATTTCACTGAGGAGCACCAAGACAGACATGCTAACATCCAGCCTTCTCTTCAGGCATTACCTGAACATGGCAGTCAAGAAGGGGCTGACATTAGAGCCGCTTTAATGGCCTACTTTAACAGAGGGAATGAGTAATTTGTTTGGTTATTTTGCTATTTACTTCATGTCAATGTTGTTTAATTGTTCAGTTCAATAAGTTTATAGAAATGAGTCGTTTATTTGTAAATAAAGTGACTGAAAAAGGTAGCTTGTTGAATTCTTTCATTACTTGTTTTCACAAGCTCTAACCAGCTTTACTTGTACTTATTACACAGTTAAAATAATTTTACATCACTATTGAAAACATATACAAGCAGATATGTCTCTTTAGAAAAAACATTTATTTACATAGTGCGTAGAAACACAACATAAAGTGACGAACAGTGCAAAGGTGCAAAATAAGAAAAGTGGTGTGATTTATTTTCTGGCTTGCACCTCCATTACAGACACCATGCGCCCCATCATACTGAGGAACGCACTGTTGTCTGCCTCCAGTTTGTGCAGCAAGGCATCGTTCATTTCCTTGCTGTGCTGCAGGAACCTCTCGTCCGCCCGCTCAAGGTAGTCCAGGAGCTCAGTGTTGCTGTCTCGCTTCCTCTTAGCTGTGTACAAGAACAGAATAATGAGTAAAAGTTTTTATTACGTCATAAGTAGATTAACACAGGTTCAGCAATACAATATAAGAAACATGTCAGCTCAGCAATAAGAGCATTAGTTAACTGTTTACGGTTGGTAGGGGATTTTATATGAATGACTGGTCACTTATCACAGCATGTATTTATATTTTAAAGTCACACTATTCGGTATATATCCATGTTTGCATAGTATCCGGTGAGACAGACTACTGGATACTCAGCACAACAACTTACCAGGTCTGGTCTGCTGCGATTGTCCTGAGCTGCTGGATGATGCAGGAGAGCTGCAGTGGAGTGGAGACATGAGGTCCTCATCCCCGATGGTGGACAACTCTATAAACCACATAAAAACAGCCAGTGTTGGGAAAGTTCACTTTCTACATGAACTATTTCAAAGTTCAGTTCACAAATTTTAAAATGAGCTAGTTCAGTTCATAATGAAAAATTTTGAACTAAGTTCACAGTTACAAAAATGAACTAGTGAATGAAACTATGCGTCAGATTTCATTACAACATTATACAAACAGACATTAACTGAAGTAGCTAGTAATGGTCACTCACTAAAAAAACTTTATGCAAGGCGAAAATGTTTGAAAAGAAACTTACCAGGCTCTGATTGCGGCAGTGTGTCGTCCACCATCGCCGTCGCTGAATTTAAGGCTCCGGTGGCGTTATTTGTTGGTCTATCGCCGAGGACCGAGTCCAGAATATCGAAGTGGGGGTTCTTCCTCGGCCGCCCGTTGCCGCTTCGACCAAGGTCCTGGTCACTGTAGTCTTTCTTCAGCTTCTTTAATTTGTTGCTGATCTGCTCGAGAGTACGTTCGTACCCCGCCGCAGCCATCTCTTTTTGTATTTGGTGTAATACGGGCTTGGTCCGCATAGCACCCTCCAGTTTCGCCTGGACTTCATCTGTGGACCATATCGCTAGGAGACAGGTTGTCTCCTCCACAGACCACTGCTGCTTTACTGCATCCATGATATCTTGTCGCTTAAAAATGGCGACCTTTCACGGTCTTGCTATTGTTGTTGGTCTTAACAACTCCGCCCCCACTGACGTAAGTGGTTCTTTCCTCTAGCCCAGCAAAGAGCTGGTGCTAGCCTGGAACCGGTTTTTCTGGCCCCAGAGCCAGTTCTTTGTCACTGGAAACAGAAAACCCAGTTCCAAACTAAGCACTGGCCCCGAACCAGCCCTGGAACTGATTTGGTGGAAAAGGGGCATATGTGTCAGCCCTGCGATGATTTGGTGATTTGTCCAGGGTGTACCCCGCCTCTCGCCCATAGTCAGCTGGGATAGGCTCCAGCTTGCCTGCGACCCTGCACAGGATAAGCGGTTACGGATAATTGATGGATGGATGGATTTATCGCCCCCATGAAATGGTTTGTCCCAAGTGATGAAAGTGCCAGAGGAGCTCATAAAAGAAAAGAGCACAGATACCCAGATACAGAGCAAACAGCACTGGTGCAATGTGGATTTATGATCATACTGAAGTTAAAAAGGATGCCTAAAACTCATTCTTAAGCCTCCGTCACATTTGGAATTAGCAGGAATCAAGCAGAACCGGCCGGAATGAATTTTTTTTTTTCAAAATTCGTGCCACATTCGGGTGGGAATTTCAAACTGACCAACATTCTTACAGCTTTGTAAGAATGCCGTTCGAATACTTAGAATGCACTTCGAACCTGCCTCAAATGATTCTTGCACATTCCAGGTGTATTAGCTTTCGAATGCAGTTCAAATGTAGTTGGAACACAGTAGGAATACCTAGAATAATGCTCTTTGAATGCAGTAAGAATATTAAGAAAGTACTTCGAATGCCGTACGAGTGCAGTTCGATTGCTGCCCGAATACCACCCGAAATTGGGTTGGAAGGTGCCTCGAATGCTGTATGAATTCACCTCAAATGCAGTCAGAACGCTCCCAGAATAGCCACCGAATATGTTTCGAACGTCTAAGAATTCAAAGAGAATGCAGCTTGAATACTAATTAATGTACTTCGAATGTAACACGAATGTCCCGAGTGTACCAAGAATGCCACCGGAATGGTCCCCGATAGGGTATAAAACGCTGCCGAATCTAGCATTTTCATCAGTCTTAGCCCAGACACCATAGAGTATGGACCCCCTGGACCATGTTGCTTTGCTCCAGATTGCTGTCCTCCAGCAAGACCTGCTTGAAAGAGATGTGGAGGAGGCTTAGAGAAGAAACATTAGGAGGAGAAAACTCAGAAGGTATCAGACCCGACCATGGCCACGGCCAGTGGTGGAGTTCTTGACCTTGGCTCCCTTCTTCCTTGGCGGGATGACATGAGAAACTTGGGAAACTTTTTAAACTTTTTAAAACAATGGACAAAAGGTTGATGTTGAGCAGGTGACTCCTCAATGCAGATTGAAGTTCCAGCGGCAGCTAGCTGCGTTTTTACGCGATTCGGTGGTGTTCTGAATCACGTCTGGACTCATTCGAGGGCCAATCGGGACATTCCGACTGCATTTAAGATGTATTCGAGCGGCAATTGAAATATTCAGATGGCATTCGAAGTGCACTCCAGCTGAACTATTTTAATATCGAAACAGATTCCAGCAGCAATCGAGATGCACTCGAGGTGCATTCCGGCTAATTTGAGGCACATTCGGGACATTCTGGCAGGATTTGAAGTGGCTTGCCATTTCTATTTTTCCCTCGAACGCAATCAGAATGTTTCGAATGCCGTAAGAATATTCAGAATGCAGTCAGAATGCAGTTAGAATACACTTTGAATGCCGTTCGATATTTCTCCTCTTCGAATGCACCTCGAATGTTTTGATCATGAGCAAAACATTCAGGCCAGCCACAAGAATGGGCCTGAATGTTTGGAATGCACTCAGAATGCAGTTAGAATTTTTAGAATGCACTTCAAATATCCCGGAATATACGAAGAATTTTTATTCCGATGGCATTCCGGCTCGAGTGTGACTACCCTATTAAGAAGTAAATACTTTTCATATTGAAGTCATATTGAATAGGAGTTGCACAGGAGATATTCACACCTCCGACTGTTCGGATTAAAACTTTTTTCCTCCCAGGTGAATGCAGAAAGCATTTAAAAACATGCCCATTTAAAGAAAATGTCTAGTTTCAAAATATGAATATATGTAGAGTAACACTAATCTGCTAACACGTCCCAAAGTGTTTAATTTCTGCTTGCCTTCCTGATAAATTTCCAAAATATTCACGGAATTATCAAATACAAATGTGTAAGTCCAACATCTTAACTCATCACACACTGCCCACACACGTTTGATCCACCCTTTATCATGCCTTTAAAAAGTGCAGGGGTTTGCTAATAGTGTATATAGATACAATACTCTTAAAAAAGAAAAGAAATTTGCTTGAAAAATGTTGTCCCTCCAGCAGCCACACATGATTACATATGAAATTCTCTATACTCACTTTTTTGCTTAAGGGCAGCATGTCTTTTCTTGTAGCCTCTCTCACTGTTTTTGTTTGTTTGTTTGTTTTAATACTGTAATCAATCCACTTGAAAAAATCTGCAAACTTTGCAAATTCAGAAATTAAAAGAACATGATGAAATACACATAAGGTTCTTAACATACAGTTTTTGAAATAATAAATTACTTGTTCTTATCAAAATGTTATTAATACTTTATTGTCAGATAGTTAAAGAGCATTTGTTTTGTAAGATGCTCTTTTTGGGAAGACACTCGTTTAATTTGTCCTTCATTTATTTAATTTGTGGAAAACATCTTGACAGCAAACCCTCAAAGAACCAAAGTTACAAACAAACCAACAAAAAAGAGCATATAGAGCAGCTTATTGTTGTGTTATACATAGACTGATATACAAAAGGCTTGCTTGTGTAAAAACTTTCTAACACCAAAAAAAAAAAGTACACACTGATTTTCCAACAAGAGTTAATGGAAGATTATGTCTTTAACATAACATACCACCTCTGTTTCATAGGTTTGCCTTCATTAACATGCTGTTTGGATGCTGCCCAAAAGACCAAATGCAGGCTGGTGCAAAATGCAAATTGATCAATTCAGCATTGTTAAAATGATTTTAAAAGCCTGAAAATTACTCTAGTAACAGTGATTACAGGAGGAAAGTAATGCAACCAAAGGGCAAATATTAAAACAGAGTAAAACTGAGTAAGCCCATTCCCTTATTATTTTCTGAACTTTTTCCCAAACTTTTGTTTCAGTATCCTCAAAATACATAGTAAATTTATTTTTGCAGTTTGTATTATGTTTGCATTATTACAGAGAATTTTCAAGAGTTTTCAAATGTAACTTTGTGCAGTTTTCTGAAGTGTCTCATCACCTTAATCTGTTTCTATTTGAGACATAATGAAGTGTGCTATATACAAGATCTGAAACTGTCAGTTGTTTCTTGTCCCTGCTTTGCATGAAATGTCAAATATAGTTTTTATATGTACAGTGGTGCTTGAAAGTTTGTGAACCCTTTATAATTTTCTATATTTCTGCATAAATATGACCTAACACATCATCAGATTTTCACACAAGTCTTAAAAGTAGATAAAGAAAACCCAGTTAAACAAATGAGACAAAAATATTATACTCGGTCATTTATTTATTGAGGAAAATGAGCCAACATTACATATCAGTGAGTGGCAAAAGTATGTGAACCTTTGCTTTCAGTATCTGGTGTGACCCCCTTGTGCAGCAATAACTGCAACTAAACATTTCTGGTAACTGTTGATCAGTCCGGCACACCGGCGTGGAGGAATTTTAGCCCATTCCTCCGTACAGAATGGCTTCAACTCTGGGATGTTGGTGGGTTTCCTCACATGAACTGCTCGCTTCAGGTCCTTCCACAACATTTTGATTGGATTAAGGTCAGGACTTTGACTTGGCCAGTCCAAAACATTAACTTTATTTTTCTTTAACCATTCTTTGGTAGAACGACTTGTGTGCTTAGGGTTGTTGTCTTGCTCCATGACCCACCTTCTCTTGAGATTCAGTTCATGGACAGATGTCCTGACATGTTCCTTTAGAATTCACTGGTATAATTCAGAATTCATTGTTCCATCAATGACGGGAAACCGCCCTGGCCCAGATGCAGCAAAACAGGCCCAAACCTTGATACTACCACCACAATGTTTCACAGATGGGATAAGGTTCTCATGCTGGAATGCAGCGTTTTCCTTTCTCCAAACATAATGCTTCTCATTGAAACCAAAAAGTTCTATTTTGGTCTCATCTGTCCACAGAACATTTTTCCAATAGCCTTCTGGCTTGTCCATGTGATCTTGAGCAAACTGCAGATGAGCAGCAATATTCTTTTTGGAGAGCAGTGACTTTCTCCTTGCAACCCTGCCATGCACACCATTGTTGTTCAGTGTTCTCCTGATGATGGATTCATGAACATTAACATTAGCCAATGTTAGAGAGGTCTTCAGTTGCTTAGATGTTACCCTGGGGTCCTTTGTGACCTCGCCGACTATTACACGCCTTGCTTTTGGAGTGATCTTTGTTGGTCGACCACTCCTGGGGAGGTTAACAATGGTCTTGAATTTCCTCCATTTGTACACAATCTGTTGGACTGTGGGTTGGTGGAGTCCAAGCTCTTTAGAGATGGTTTTGTCACCTTTTCCAGCCTGATGAGCACCAACAACGCTTTTTCTGAGGTCCTCAGAAATCTCCTTTGTTCGTGCCATGATACACTTCCATAAACATTTGTTGTGAAGATCAGACTTTGATAGCTCCGTGATCTTTAAATAAAACAGGGTGCCCACTCACACCTGATTGTCATCCCATCGATTGAAAACACCTGACTCTAATTTAACCTTCAAATTAACTGCTAATCCTAGAGGTTCACATACTTTTGCCACACAGATATGTAATATTGGATCATTTTCCTCAATAAATAAATGACCAAGTATAATATTTTTGTCTCATTTATAATATTTTTGTCTTGTTGTTGATGCTCATTTATAATATTTTTGTCCGTTTACCTGGGTTCTCTTTATCCACTTTTAGGACTTGTGTAAAAATCCGATGATGTTTTAGGTCATATTTATGCAGAAATATAGAAAATTCTAAAGGGTTCACAAACTTTCAAGCACCACTGTAGTTTATATTTCTGTAAATGACATACAACATGTCCACATCCTGTATGCACACACAAATTGGAATTCTTTATGTGGGCTCATCGTAAATATGGGCCTGAATATGTAAAGTATATTATAGTGCATTATATGTGCAACTAATTATACAGCTTCCATTTTGTTTCATTTAAATGTGACCCAGCATTGAAGTATGACAGCATTAATTTTAAGCATAGAATTTGAAAACAGCTGATTCAAAAGAAAATCAAAATAGAAAAAAATGGAAGCCTTAAAGCCTATACATAAGCTGAATATGTTACCACCATCTAAAACCATAATTTGCACATTCATCTAAAACACAAAATATATATATTTTTTATTTTAAATACAAGAAATTAAAAGGAAAACTAAACAAAGATAAACAATGTATTAATTAATAATAAAAGGCAGTAGTTGCTTAAACCTCACTCTGTTTTTCTGGTTATCCCATCACACTGAAAACAATGAAAACATTCAAGTTTGGTCAAGAAAAATTCAAAACAGTATATGTAAGACACAGGCATATTAAGAAGTTGTGTGTTAGGTAATTTTGCATTAAACAACCAAATGATTAATGTGCCTGAAAATATTGTATTCTTCTGGTCACCACTGTTTCTATGTAGAGGTTGCCTCTGTAGGGGAGATTTGATCTATAACCTGAGTGAGAATCTCATCAATGACTTCGCAATCGTAGTTCACCTGCTGAAGGTCCAGCGCAGGGACGAAGGCGACAAGGAGATGGGCTACTCTTTGTCTGAGTTCTCTTAATCTGAGGCTAAAAAGAAGAGAAAGTCTATTTGAATTATTATGCTACATGTCATGGTTATTCCTCTGTCTCAAACACCAGATAATCTACAGTTTTATATCATTTTGAACCGCACAAACTGTATCACCATACACAAATATAATACAGATTTCATTGGTATTGTACTATCCTGGATATTTCTAGACATGATCGAGATTCTTACCTGCATGACTGCATGTTATTGTTTTCTTGTCCGATCTCTGGTCGGTCCTGTGTCTCATGCTGCTGTGTATCAAAGTTTCTTCCTGTTCCTGAGTTGGAGGCTTCTGCTGAAGTTGCTGCACTTTCTTCATGAGAGGAAATAGGAAAATCTGTCTGGACCCCTTGATCTTCTACACTTACCTTCACCTTTTCTTTCTTCATCTCTTCTGAATCTTTCTGCAGTCTCTCATAGCAGGTTAACAATGTGCGCCTCTCATCTACTAGACTGTCAACCTGTGTGTGAGGGAAGGACAAGATGAGAATTACAGGAATAGGACATGACACAAACTCGCATCATATCACTGGTAATGCATTTTATTCTGACAGGTTATTTAGGTTGCATTTTCCCTTTGAACGTTTATAACTTTAGCCTTTCATTTAGCTATTCTTGTTCTTTTTCTTGCTCTCTCACCTTATTTTGGAGCTGCTTTATCATCTGCTGGTACTGAATTTCATAGTTTTGCTGTTCTTCAGATGAACTACTTGGTATGTTATAAAAACTCTTCCTTCTAGCTTTCTTTTGATTTTGGTTCTTTTGATTTAGGTCTTTGGATCTCTTCCTGAAATGAAGGAGAAACGAAATCATTCAGGTGCTCTTCATACTATATTATTGTGAAGGTGAATGAGACAGCGGGAGGGATAGGAGTACCTTGTAGGAGTAGAAGGGACAGGAGTGTCCCAAGTGACAACTGAAGTGATACCAGAAGGTCTGGAGCCTAAAGGGTTAAAACACAGGTTACAACAAAACCATAAACAATAAATGATGGAGGATACACACACGTATATAAAATAGGTCTTTACCAGCCCCTGTGTGAGAAGACGAAAGAAGGGCAGACCTGGGTGTCGTTTGGCAGGATGACTTGGGGCTAGAAGGGCTCTGCTGAGAGGAAATACATGTGGATGAAGGATAGGGAAGGACTGAAAACTATGAATATTTGATTAATCAAGAAATTTCACATGGTAATGCATAGATTCTGCAATTAAGAATCCTTAAATATTCTTAACACATTATACCTATTCATATTGATGCTTATTATGCATATTTTCCTTCAACTATGCCAAGTCAAGTTTATTTGTATTGCGCTTTTAACAACAGACATCATCAGAAAGCAGCTTTACAGAAAATTAAAGACTTTAAACATATAAGCTAATTTTATCATGAATAAATGTATTTATTTATCCCTGCTGAGCAAGCCTGTGGCGATAATGGCAAGGAAAAACTCCCTCAAACAACATGAGGAAGAAGGGGAATCAGACTCAAAAGGGAACCCATCCTCATTTGGGTGATAACAGAAAGCATAATTATCAATAACTTGCTTCTAGAACTGTATCCTATATAGTCACAAAGTACAACTGTGTAACCAGGAAATTCATTATAGTTTTAGTGTGAAGTCTATTTTGTTGAAGTCATCAGCTGTTCATTGATGGAGACTTGAGTGTAAAACTGTTCATGACAACTGCGGTCCTAAAGTTATCATGGCAATTGTAGTCCTCAGCTATCAGAGGAAAACCGTAAGTGTCCAGAGCCATACTCCAAGTGCGACTGTTGACTGTCCATATGAGGCCATCCTCCACAGGAGCAATGTGATGAGACTCCAGCCAGACGTGTGTGTGTATATACAGTGGTGCATGAAAGTTTATGAACCCTTTAGAATTGTCTATATTTCTGCATAAATATGACCTAAACATCATCAGATTTTCACACAAGTCCTAAAAGTAGATAAAGAGAATCCAGTTAGATTAGATTAGTTTAGATAGAACTTTATTGATCCCTGGAAATTAAAATTCCAGTAGCATCATTACAGGAGAAACAGAGAATAGAAAATAGAGAAAACTTCTAGATAAATTATTTACATATACAAATATATATATTTAAAAAAAAGTCCAGCAGGAGAGGTATTGCACATTATATTGCACATTATATTGCACATTTATATTGCACATTGTCCAGTATTGCTTTTTGTCAGGCTAGGCTACTGCTCCTTCCTGTCCTCTGTCCTCCTGTTACCCCTCCTCCCCCCAGAGAGGAGTTGTACAGTCTGATGGCATGAGGGACAAAGGAGTTTTTAAGTCTGTTAGTCCTGCACTTGGGAAGGAGCATTCTGTCACTAAACAGGCTCCTCTGGTTGCTGATGACGGTGTGCAGAGGGTGACTGGCATCATCCATGATGTTCAGTAGTTTGTCCATAGTCCTTTTCTCTGCCACCGTCACCAGAGAGTCCAGCTTCATGCCGACCACAGAGCCGGCCTGCCTGATCAGTTTGTCCAGCCTGGATGTGTCCTTCTTGGATGTGCTGCCCCCCCCAGCACACCACGGAGTAAAACAGGACACTGGCGACCACGGACTGATAGAACATCCACAGGAGTTTCCTGCAGATGTTAAAGGACCGCAGCCTCCTCAGGAAGTACAGCCTGCTCTGTAACTTCCTGTACAGGTGGTTGGTGTTGCAAGTCCAGTCCAGCTTGCTGTCCAGCCACAGCCCAAGGTACTTGTAGGAATCCACAGCCTCCACCTCAACTCCCTCAATCAGAACTGGTTGTGAACTTGGTCTGGACCTCCCAAAATCAATGACTAGCTCCTTGATCTTCAAGGTGTTGAGCTGCAGATGGTTCCTGTTGCACCAAACGGCAAAGTCCCTCACCAGGCTCCTATACTCCTCTCTGTTGTCCCTGATACACCCCACTATGGCTGTGTCATCCGCAAACTTCTGAATGTAACACAGCTCCGAGTTGTAGCAGAAGTCCACGGTGTACAGGGTGAAGAGAAGAAGGGGCCAGCACCGTGCCCTGGGGTGCACCGGTGCTGCTAATCACAGTGTCAGACGTGATGTCCTTCAGCCTGACGTACTGTGACCTGTTGATGAGGTAGCTGGAGATCCAGGTGACCAGGCAGGGGTCCACTTGCATCCTGTTCAGTTTGTCCTGAAGCATAAGGGGCTGGATGGTGTTGAAGAAGAGGATCCTCACTGTGCCATTTCCCTTATCCAGATGCAAGTGGGCTCAGTGTAACAGGTAGAGGATGGCGTCTTCCACACCAACACCTGCCCGGTATGCAAACTGCAGACAGTCCTGGGCGTGTTGCACCTGGGGTCTGAGGAGGCTGAGGAACAGCCGCTTCAATGTCTTCATCAGATGTGAAGTGAGTGCCACTGGTCGGAAGTCGTTCAGCTCTCTGGGCCGGTTCTTCTTGGGAACTGGAACGATGCATGATGTATTCCAGAGGGTGGGCACTCTCCCCAGGTGCAGGCTGAGGTTGAAGATGCATTGGAGTGGTTCACCCAGTTCAGCAGTGCAGGTCTTCAATAGTCGGGGACACACCTTGTCCAGGCCTGCTGCTTTTCTGGGATGAAGCTTCCTCAGTTGACCTCTGACCTGGTCTGCAGTGATGCATGGAGAAGTCTGTGTTGAGGTGGGGGAAGAGGAGGAGGGGGCTGCTGCGACAACTGGGGGAAGGTGTGGTGAGGGAAGATGGAGAGATGGCTGCAGTGAGGCGGAGGGTGGGGGGATGTAGACTGGTTGAACTGGTTGAAGAAGTCATTCAGCTCGTTCGCCCTCTCCACTGTCCTCCCTACAACTCTGGTCTTTGTGTTATGGCCTGTGATGGTTTTCACACCTTCCCAGAACTCCCTCATGCTGTTCTCCTTCAGCTTCTGTTCCACTTTTCTCCTGTAGCTGTCCTTAGCTTCCCTCATGGAGCATTTCACTTCCTGCTGTGCTGCTTTCATCGCCTCCCTATCCCTGCTCCTGAAGGCGGCCTTCTTCCTGTTGAGGACAGCTTTGACTTCCTGTGTTATCTATGACTTGTTATTAGGGCAACACCATACAGTTAAACAAATGAGACAAAAATATTATACTTGGTCATTTATTTATTGAGGAAAATGATCCAATATTACATGTCTGTGAGTGGCAAAAGTATGTGAACCTCTAGGATTAGCAGTTAATTTGAAGGTGAAATTAGAGTCAGGTGTTCTCAATCAACGGGATGACAAATCAGGTGTGAGTGGGCACCCTGTTTTATTTAAAGAACAGGGATCTATCAAATGTGATCTTCACAACACATGTTTGTGGAAGTGCATCATGGCACAAACAAAGGAGATTTCTGAGGACCTCAGAAAAAGTGTTGTTGATGCTCATCAGGCTGGAGAAGGATACAAAATCATCTCTAAAGAGTTTGGACTCCACCAATCCACAGTCAGACAGACTGTGTACAAATGAAGGAAATTCAAGGCCATTGTTACCCTCCCCAGGAGTAGCTGACCAACAAAGATCACTCCAAGAGCAAGGTGAGTAATAGTTGGCGAGGTCACAAAGGACCCCAGGGTAACTTCTAAGCAACTGAAGGCCTTTCTCACATTGGCTAATGCGAATGTTCATGAGTCCACCATCAGGAGAACACTGAACAACAATGGTGTGCATGTTAGGGTTGCAAGGAGAAAGCCACTGCTCTCCTAAAAGCACATTGCTGCTCGTCTGCAGTTTGCTAAAGATCACGTTGACAAGCCAGAAGGCTATTGGAAAAATGTTTTGTGGACGGATGAGACCAAAATAGAACTTTTTGGTTTAAATGAGAAGCATTATGTTTGGAGAAAGGAAAACGCTGCATTCCAGCATAAGAACCTTATCCCATCTGTGAAACATGGTGGCGGTAGTGTCATGGTTTGGCCCTGTTTTGCTGCATCTGGGCCAGGACGGCTTGCCATCATTGATGGAACAATGAATTCTGAATTATACCAGCAAATTCTAAAGGAAAATGTCAGGACATCTGTCCATGAACTGAATCTCAAGAGAAGGTAGGTCATGCAGCAAGACAACGACCCTAAGCACACAACTCGTTCTACCAAAGAATGGTTAAAGAAGAATAAAGTTAATGTTTTGGACTGGCCAAGTCAAAGTCCTGACCTTAATCCAATCAAAATGTTGTGGAAGAACCTGAAGAGAGCAGTTCATGTGAGGAACCCCACCAACATCAGAGAATTGAAGCTGTTCTGTACAGAGGAATGGGCTAAAATTCCTCCAAGCCGGTGTGCAGGACTGGTTAACAGTTACCGGAAATGTTTAGTTGCAGTTATTGCTGCACAAGCGGGTCACACCAGATACTGAAAGCAAAGGTTCACATACTTTTGCCACTTACTGATATGTAATATTGGATCATTTTCCTCAATAAATAAATGACCAAGTATCATATTTTTGTCTCATTTGTTTAACTGGGTTCTCTTTATCTACTTTTAGGACTTGTGTGAAAATCTGATGATGTTTTAGGTCATATTTATGCAGAAATATAGAAAATTCTAAAGGGTTCATAAACTTTCAAGCACCACTGTACATATATAAGCCCTGCAATGACCTGGTGACTTTTCCAGGGTGTACCCTGCCTCTCACTCATAGTCAGGTGGGATAGGCTCCAGCTTGCCTGCAACCCTGTACAAGATAAGCGGCTACAGATAATGGATGGATGGATATATCAGCTGTTACGTACATGATATTTGCCAAAGAGCACCTTGACACTCTACAATGCTATAGGGAAAATGTTTTTTGAACTGATTAAACAAAGGTTGAATTATTCAGAAAGAACATACAGCACTATGTATGATGTAAATAAGGTACATGAAAATCATCCCAGCGGTGATGTACGGTGGAGGGAGCATCACAATTTGGTGCTGCTTTGCTGCCTTGGGGCCAGGACAGCTTGAGGGGAAAATGAGTTTCCAATTTTAATGTCAGGATGGCTGTCCGCCACCTGAAGCTCAGTAGAAGTTGAGTAATGCAGCAGGACAATGATGTTAAACATCACCACAAATCTATGACAGAATGGTTTAAAAAAAGGAAAGTACACCTTTTTGATTGACCCAGTCAGAGCCCAGACCTTAACTCCATAGAGAGTCATTCACAACAGATATACTAAGAATATAGCTGAGCTAAAGCAGTTCTGTAAGGAAGAATGGTCCAAAGTTACTCCTGAATGTTGGTCAAGTCTGAGCCATAGCTACTGGAAACACTTTTTTTGAGGTTATTGCTGCCAAACACGGTTTGACCAGTTATTAAATACAAGGGTCTACTTACTTTTTCCACCAGCACTGTGAATGTTTAATGGGTGTGTTCAATGAAGACATGAAAGATTATAATTATGTGTTTAGTTAAAACAGATTGTGCTTATTAATTATTCTAACTCTGATGAAGATCTGACCATATTTTAAGATAAATTTATACATAAATGCAGGTAATTCCAAAAGGTTCACTTATTTTTTCTTGCCATTGTGAAATATAAAACAACTTTATGTACACAACTTTATTTTGTGGAATAACTCACTGATTCTTGGGATTTTGGATAAAACAGATTTTAATTTTGAAGAAGTTACTTAAATTACACAATCTAAAGGTATACCATTATAGGACAAGGCCTTGGCTGTTCAGCAATGTACCGGTGCAAGCTCCTCATTTTGTATTTTTTTCATAAAATAGGCATTTTTTCAGCTGTTACTTTGTTTTTGTCAACACCGTCAGACACAATAAAAAGCAAATTATTTTGTATATATTTGGTCTAATATGTATTTAGAGTTTTTAAATCATTATCTGGCATTCTTAGCACACACATACACTGTTAAAAGTTGAATATTCACTTTTATTCAATTTTTATACAGTTTCATGTGTACTCCTTTAAAGATCTAATATTATACAATATTTACTTTCAGCCTAAGGAGACAAAGTAATGTTTTTTTATTTAACAAACTTATTTTTGCATTAAAATAGACTATTACTTTCATAACTCAACAGCACTGAAGAAACATGTTGTAAGCATATTCATTTAAAACAAATAAAACTCCCTCTGACGGTGGTGACAGTGGCCTCATTACAACATATAATTCCAAATTTCAATTCCAAAGTCAATGGCTTTATGCTTAACAACTTTATTTAACTATTTGGTCCAAAAAAATAACAATCCTGAGCAATGTAATAACATTTTTTCAAGGAATATAGGCCTAAGGTACAATTAAGCAATATCATTTTTAAAAGTACTCCATCCCCATATCATCAAATATCAAATCATCATAGTAAGAAATAATGTTATTACCAGTGGGAATAATGTACAATGCATCACTAACATCTTAAACTGTCAGCAAAGTTGAGTGTAATGACTATGAAATTGAGGGAGATGTTATGAATGTTGGATTTGGTTAAAGGTCATTCCATTTCCATTTGGCTTTAATCATTGGAGAAGGGATACTGTATACTATGTGCTATATAGGTAGGTAGTAGGTGCCCTATGTGCATCCCAAATGACATAAGCCAAATGAACATGGCATAATAGTGAATTGAGAGAGAGAGAGAGAGAGAGAGAGAGAGAGGAAAGGCACACTACATCCCCTAAGGGTTGGACAATAGGGAAGAAATATAGGATGAATTACATAAATATAAAAAAGAGGTTAATGAAACATCACGTCATATTGGTATTTACTGTGATCAACAATTATGTTCTAGCCTCCGTTGAGGGCCATTTGGAGGTTTTTGTCACCACCGTCAGACTGTGCGTCATCACCGTCAGACAGAAAACCTGACGATGGTGACGTCTGACGGTGGTGACAAAAACCTACTCTTTCACATGATATGCAGGAGTTGTTCACATTAGCCATCTTGTTTTCCCTCTGTTGCTAGCTACTTCAGACCTCTTCTTAAAAAGTATACATTTATGTCATAATCTAATCTAATATTTTTTATACAAAAGTGACGGTGTTGACATGCTATGGTTGTGACTGTAGCAGTGTCCAAAAATATGAACAAGTTTAAGAGAAAATACCAAACTTAAAGGAGCTTGAGTAATCTGGAAGCATGCAGTAGAGCTGAAGGTTTGAAAAGAAGGTCCTCAGGAATATAGTTGACCTTCTAGTTGACTGATTTTATTGCTTTTTGTAAATATCTGACGGTGGTGACGAATATGTGGGACACATTTTGAGCAACCACAAAATAATAGTAAACATCGTTCAAAACTCACTGTTTGCAGTTTTAAATACATATAACAATGTATTCTTTCATGTAGTAAAGGTATTATTCAATTAAATTATTACTTTTTGTTTTTTTAATCAAGTTGAAATGCTTAGCTCCTATCCGAGGACAACTGATTTTGTAGGCAGTGGCCAGCATATAATCATTAAATTAATAAAAAATAAAAACAATCCTATAAAAGAACCTTACATATGTGCAAAGGACCCCCTGATTATAACTTTAATTTTTTTAATTTATGAAAATGTTATTAATTTCCAACAGACTTAGCACTTTTCGTAGTGGGACACATTTTTGCCAAAGTTTCAAGAATCAGTGAACTGTTTATATACAAGTTATTCCACGAAATAAAGTTGCGTACATGAACTGATAGCCAACAAGGCACGTAGCACCTATAAGCCATGTACAATGAGATTGAGTGGAATAATTGTTTTATCCTATCTACATTCATTGGATTTTGAGAAACATCAAATTTGCAAGAAATAAAAATGCTATGTATAAAAAAACTTGATACAAAACATCTGACAAAATCATTTCTGCTCAGAATGTAAACAAACCGCCGAAATGACAGTTCATCTCATCTCATTATCTCTAGCCGCTTTATCCTTCTACAGGGTCGCAGGCAAGCTGGAGCCTATCCCAGCTGAATATGGGCGAAAGGCGGGGTACACCCTGGACAAGTCGCCAGGTCATCACAGGGCTGACACATAGACACAAACAACCATTCACACTCACACCTACGGTCAATTTAGAGTCACCAGTTAACCTAACCTGCATGTCTTTGGACTGTGGGGGAAACCGGAGCACCCGGAGGAAACCCACGCGGACACGGGGAGAACATGCAAACTCCGCACAGAAAGGCCCTTGCCGGCCCCAGGGCTCGAACCCAGGACCTTCTTGCTGTGAGGCGACAGCGCTAACCACTACACCACCGTGCCACCCCGAAATGACAGTTGCAGTTTGTAAACAATGCAGTAATAATTATTCTTGAAAAATAAAAAGGTACGTTCTTACCATCAAATACTTTCATTCCATATTTTGTTGCTTTCTTGTATTTTGGGGGTTTTGGTTTTGAGTAGAGTTTTTATTTCATTCTTGGTTGGTTCAGCAAAATGCTCTACCTTTTTGTTTTTCTCTACTCATGGTATATGAGCTGATAGCCTAGTAGTAGAGTAGCCATTCAGAGTGTGCTCATAACCAGTGAATGTGTCTGTGAAGATTCTCAGTCATCCAGGTCATAGTAACTATGGGTGGTAAAAGAGAGCAACTGGACTTGCTTGAAGATTCTTGAAGACGTTTCACCTCTCATCCAAAAGGCTTCTTCAGTTCTGTCTGACTAGTAGGGAGTATCAGGTATTTATCCTCTCATGGTTGAAAAGCTCATCTAAGGTGTCGTTGAGTCATCCTGTTGGTGTGGGTCAATGGGGGCTGGATGTGAACGGCCTCGAGAGTCGTTTGGGTGATCAATGGATTGCCCATTAAGGTGATCAATGGAATGCTGATTCTCTCTGTCCTCTTGTGAGTCACTGAAAACAGCTGGGTTTTGGTGTGCATTCCGTTGTCTGGGAAGTGTGCCAAGGACTGCATTGTAGGTGGCTGATAAATGATGTCTTAGACCCCCACCTCTGTTCAGTGATGGCCGTTCCAGGTTGACAAAAATGGCTTCTTTAACTCCTCCCTCATACCAACGATCCTCTCTGGCTAAAATGCGTACGTTGCAATCCTGAAATGAGTGTCCTTTGTTGTTAAGATGAAGGTAGACAGCAGAGTCCTGGCCTGAGGAACAGGCTCTCCTGTGCTGAGCCATACGCCTGTGGAGCGGTTGTTTAGTTTCCCCAATATACGAATCCGTGCATTCCTCACTGCACTGAATTGCATACACTATGTTGTCCTGTTTGTGGCTGGGTATTCTGTCCTTAGGGTGGACCAGTTTCTGCTTCAGGGTGTTACTGGGTCTGAAATGTACCGGAATGTTGTGTTTGTAGAAGATCCTCCTGAGTTTCTCAGCTAGACCAGAAATGTAGGGAATGACAATGTTCTTGCGTTTGTTCCTGTTATCCTCCTTGTCTGTTATGTTCCTTTTTCTACTCTTGAAGAAAGACCAGTTGGGATACCCGCGGCTCTGAAGTGCTTTCTTGATGTGATTCTGCTCCTTCTCTTTTCCCTCTACCGTTGTAGGGATGTTCTGAGCCCTGTGTTGCAAGGTCCTAATGACCCCCAATTTGTGTTCCAGTGGGTGGTGAGAGTCGAAGAGTAGGTACTGGTCTGTGTGTGTGGGTTTCCGGTAGACCTCGATGCTAAGGCTTCTGTCTTGTCTAATGTGTACATCACAATCCAAGAAGGCTAGATTATTCCCACTGACGTCCTCCCGAGTGAAACTGATGTTGATATCCACTGCATTGATGTGCTTAAAGAAGGCTTCCACTTCATGGGTTTTGATTTTAACCCAGGTGTCATCCACATATCTGAACCAGTGGCTGGGAGCAACTCCTGAAAAAGTGGTCAAAGCTTTATGTTCTACTTCCTCCATGTAAAGATTGGCCACAATAGGGGACACCGGTGAGCCCATGGTGCATCCATGCTTCTGTCTGTAGAAACTTTCATTTTTCACTTTCACTTTTCATCGACGCTTAGACCAATACATTCATCCATCCATCCATTATCTGTAGCCGCTTATCCTGTTCGACAGGGTCGCAGGCAAGCTGGAGCCTATCCCAGCTGACTATGGGCGAGAGGCGGGGTACATCCTGGACAAGTTGCCAGGTCATCGCAGGGCTGACACAGAGACAAACAACCATTCACACTCACATTCACACTGACAGTCAATTTAAAGCCACCAATTAATCTAACCTGCATGTCTTTGGACTGTGGGGGAAACCGGAGCACCCAGAAGAAACCCACGCAGACACGGGGAGAACATGCAAACTCCACCCAAAAAGGCCCTTGCCAGCCGTGAACCCAGGACCTTCTTGCTATGAGGCAACAGTGCACTATTGTAGTGCTAACCACTACACCACCGTGTCACCCCAGACCAATACATATGCACACAATACAACACAACACACATGACACACATTGGGTGACACAGCTCTCTCTCTGGTGTAACTCATCACATATTACCTGTTGGTTCACCTGATTCCTCACCGTTCACAGCAGATGCTTGACCATGCCCCTGCTGCCACATATTCCCACTGCCTGACTCGGGCCAGGGAGCCATCCAGCTGTCTAGGTAATCAGACACCACCCTCTGTGCCCCTGGCCTGTGGACTACCTCGAACTTAAAGAACAGTAGAGCTAGATACCAATGAGTGATCCATGTGCTCATGGCTCCACTGGAGCTGGGCATTATTGGAGCAAAGGGTGAAAGGGCATCCTAGCAGGCAGTGCCAGAGAGTCAGGACTGCTCACTTGATGGCCAAATGCTCTCTTTCTCAGTGTTATTGTACTTATACTCTTGCATTGAGAGCTTGTGGCTGATGTACAGCACTGGGTGCTCCTCCCCTTCCACAACCTGTGAGAGAACAGGCCCCTAGCCCTCTGTCCAACACATCAGTGTGCAAAACGACAGTGAAAGAAAAGGCAGGTGACGACATCAGTGGGACCCCACACAAAACCGGTTTAACTTTTTAAATGCAAAAGCCCGTTCTCATGGCTCTGTCCACTGGACCAGATCTGGTGCCCCCTTTTTAGTAAGGTCAGTCAGTGGGCTGATGACATCTGAAAAATTAGGCATGAACCAACTATAATAGCCAGCCAGACCCAGGAACTGCCTCACCCCCTTTTTGATCTTAGGTCTCAGCAGGCCGCAATTGCTGCAGTCTTATCAACTTCAGAATGGACTTGCCTATGACCCAAGTGAAATTCCAGATACCGTATTTCCACCTGCCCAATTGCACACTTCTTCGGGTTTGCTCCGAGTTCCACGTGCCGCAGTGATCTCAGGACAGCCCTCACATGTTGTAAATGCTGCTGCCAGTCATTACTATAAATAATGACATAATCTAAATAGGCAGTGGCATATGTACTGTGGGGACAGAGGATTCTGTCCATGAGATACTGAAACATTGCTGGGACCCCAAACAACCTCAGCAGAAGGGTGACAAATTGGTATAACCCAAAGGGAGTGGAAAAGGCCTTTTTTTGTAGGATAATGTAGGCAAAGGGATCTGTCAATATCCCTTACTCAAATCTAGCATTAAATAAAAGCAAGTTGCACCTAACTGTTTGAGCAGTTCATCAATGCGGGGCATCGGATATGCGTCAAATTTCGGCACCACGTTGACTTTTCTACTGTCTACACGGAACTGGACTGTCCTGTTGGTCTTGGGAACTAAGACCACTGGACAGGTCCATTCGCTGTGCGACTCCTCAATTACCCCCATGTTGAGCATTGACTTGAATTCATCCTGAACCACATTTTTTTTGTGTGTGTTCGGGGAGCTGACATGGGCAGCTGCACACCACCATCCCTGAGGTTAGTGCAACCAGTAAGGGGCAAAAACACATTGCAGAATCCCTCCTGCAATCTGGTAACCTGTACTCTCTGACAGTGAGAGGTGGTCTCCACAGGGGACTGGGGTGAATTGGGCCACACTTTTTGGACTTACTTCTGGTCCCAGCTCCACCCTCTCAGGAACTACCATTGCCAGAGCAACAGGAACCTCATCTGTCCATGGTTTCAATGAGATTGAGGTGGTAAATTTGAAATGCATTGCCCCATCCATGCGCTTGACCTCATAGTTGACTTCCCCAATTCACCGTGTGACCTCAAAAGGCCCTTGCCACTTGGTGAATGATTTTGAGCTCAACATGGGCAGGAAAATGAGCACTTTATCTCATGGTGTAAATTCCCTTAGCTGTGTCCCTCTGTTGTACAGGCAGGATTGACATTCTTGAGCACATTGCAAATTTTCCTGTGTGATGTGACTCAGTGCAGAGAGTTTTGCTTTCAGGCCAAGAATGCACTGAATTTAATTTTTGCTGTGAGAAAGTCCTTCCTCTCAATTTTCTCTAATGACATCTAAGATGCCATGAGGCTTGTACCCATATAACAACTCAAATGGGGAAAACCCAGTGGAGGCTTAGGGGTCTTTGTGCACAGCAAACAAGAGAGGGTCAAGCCACTTATCCCAGGGTTCCCCTGGTCCATTTGCATATGGCAAACACTAGTACGAATCAATATAATCCCCAATAATTTATACAGTTTGCATAGTGTAGGTGACATTAAAATAGTGCCTTGATCAGTCAGGATTTCTTTTGGAATCCTGACTCGGGAGATAATGAAGAAGTGTGCCTCTGCAACACTTCATGCAGAGATACTGTGAAAAGACACTGCTTCTGGGAATCGCATTGCATAATTCACTATGACTAACACAAAATGATAGTTTGTAGTAGAGAGTGCACACACATCCAACTTTTTTCAGGTGCAGGGTAAAAAAGTCCATCAATTAAAAAGAAAAAATATACCCACACACTGTTGCTGCTGCTCTCAGTGATTTTACTGATAGATACACAACGTTTCGACCGTAGTAGGTCTTTGTCAGGTGTTCACCTGACACAGACCTACTACGGTCGAAACATTGTGTATCTATCAATAAAATCACTGAGAGCAGCAGCAACAGTGTGCAGGTATATTTTTTCTTTTCAATTAACACAAAATGATACCCTTGTATAAATCGATCTAATGGCCTGATGAGACCCATGCCAAGTCTCTCAAAGGGGATCTAGATTAGAGGTAATGGGCACAGTGGCACTTTTGGACTGGCTGCTGGATTCACCAGCTGGCATTCACAACAAGCTGCACACAACTTGCAGACATCGGCATCGTGTCAGCGGGGGCGTGGTCAAGCGTCGGTCTGTGAATGGAGGGCGGAGTCAGGGAAGGTAAGTGGCAGAAGCTGCATCTGACGGGAATTAACCTGTGTTTGTGTGTCTTCCCCAGTGACCACGCCCTATAAGAGGAGAGGGAGAGCAGAGGAAGGGAGCTCTCTCCCCAACCAGAATGCTTGTGTGTGCACGTGTGCTTGTGACTGGGAGAGTGTAGAGTGAAGAGCTGAAAAGCTAAGATAAAAAGAGTTTGAGAACTCAGTTCTGGCCTGCCGTGCTTCTGTACTCCTTCCTGGGTTTCAGCACCACTGTAAGAATCGGTGAAGGTGGGTGGAGCACAGAAGCACGGCAGGCCAGAATGGAGTTCTCAAACTCTTTATCTTAGCTTTTCAGCTCTTCACTCTACACTCTCCCAGTCACACGCACACGTGCACACACAAGCATTCTGGTTGGGGAGAGAGCTCCCTTCCTCTGCTCTCCCTCTCCTCTTATAGGGCGTGGTCACTGGGGAAGACACACAAACACAGGTTAATTCCCGTCAGGTGCAGTGATTCTGCCACTTACCTTCCCTGACTCCGCCCTCCATTCACAGACCGACGCTTGACCACACCCCGGCTGACACAGGCATAAATCCATAACTAATGGAAGTGGGCCATGAGACAATTTAGTGTCTTATCCTGACCTACTAACCCCATTTCCAGAAAATTTGGGATATTTTCCAAAATATAATAAAAACAAAAATATGTGATTTGTTAATTCATGCAAACCTTTATTTAAATGACAAAAGTCTCATCTCATTATCTCTAGCCACTTTATCCTGTTCTACACGGTCGTAGGCAAGCTGGAGCCTATCCTAGCTGACTATGGGTGAAAGGCGGGGTACACCCTGGACAAGTCGCCAGGTCATCACAGGACCAACACACAGACACCCTTTTCACACCTACGGTCAATTTAGAGTCACCAGTTAACCTAACCTGCATGTCTTTGGGGGAAACTGGAGCACCTGGAGGAAACCCACGCGGACAACATGCAAACTCCACACAGAAAGGCCCTCGCTGGCCGCGGGGCTCGAACCTGGACCTTCTTGCTGTGAGGCGACAGCGCTAACCACTACACCACTGTGCCGCCCACTGATAAAAGTACAAAGAAAATATTTTCAATACTATTACTGACCAACTTAAATGTATTTTGTAAATATAAGTGAAGTTTGAATTTGATGCTTGCAACACACTCAAAAAAGTTGGGACAGAGGCAAAATAAGACTGAAAAGTTTATAGGATATTCAAGTAACACTATTTTGGAAGATTCCATAATAAGCAGGTTAATTGGTAACATGATTGTGTATAAAAGGAGCATGCACCAAAGGCTCAGACTTTGCAAGCAAGGATGGGTCATGGCTCACTGTCACGGTGCAGGCACTTATAGACGTATGTGCAGAAAAGGAGTGTAGAGCAAACAGTGAACAAGCCAAAACGTGAGACATGAATCAGGGTCGAAGAACTAGCAATGGTCGGGAGAACGGCAAACAGAGCAAACAAGGACAAGCAAGAGAGTAAACGAGAGAGGAGAAGCTAAAGTCGAGAAACCGTGTGTCAGTCAGAAATAAACAAGGCTCGGTATGTACTGGGAAAGGCAGACCGATACTTTGCAGTGAAGTGGTGTGAGAGTGGGGTTTAAATAGGCAGAGGGACTAAGAGGGTGATGAGTGACAGCTGTGGCTAATAGTTGGGAGACAGAGGGCACTGTGAGTTCTGGGAAGTGTAGTTCATAGTCCATGTTTGTAGTTTGGTCGAAATCGGCAGGTTTACTGACCGAGCCCCCCCGAGGAGCTACCACTGGGAGCTACAGATTTTCTAGGACAACCCCCACCTCTGGGTGCAGGTTTGTTGGGATGTGTGGCATGGAATTCTTGCTTGAGAAGTGGATCAAGGATGTCCTTGATGGGAACCCAGCTCTGTAACCCTCCCAATCTACCAGGTACTCGATCTGCCCTCTCCGTTGTCTAGAGTTGATGATCTTGTTGACCTGGTAGATGGGTTCATCCTCCAGGTTGAGGGCTGGGTGTTCCTGGCTGGGTGTGTTTTCAGCAAGAGGGCCCGGGATAGCAGGTTTCAAACAGGATATGTGAAATGTGGGTGATAGTCTGCTGTGAGGGGGGAGCTCTAGCCGATATGACACTTTGTTGATGCGTTCTGCAACTTTGAATCGCCCAATACATCTTGGTTGTAATTTTTTTGCAGGAATTGGATTCTCAGAGATTTTTGGTTGCAATCCATATTCTGTCCCCTGGGTTGTATACAGGTGCTTCTGCTCTGTGTTTGTCCGCATACTCTTTGTACTTGGCATTGACCATTTCAATACACTGGTGTACTTCTTCCCAAACTGTTTGGCTGCATGAGACCCAGGCATCTACGGCTTGAACCTGGTTGGGCAAGTCGTCCCAAGGGAACAGGGGTGGCTGGTAGCCGAGTATGCACTGAAATGGTGTTAATTGGGTTGCCGAGCGCTGGAGGGGTTCTGTGCATACTCTGCCCATGGAAGGAAGTGTGGCCAGTCCCCCTGATTGCACATACAGAATATTCTTAAGAAACAGCCAATCTCCTGATTTGCCCTTTCGACTTGACCATTGAACTGAAGATGGTATCCAGATGTGAGACTCACCGGCACTCCTAATCTCTCCATGAAGTTCTTCCAGAAGTGTGACGTGAACTGTGTGCCCCTGTCACTGACAATGTCTTCCAGGAGACCATAACAACGGAACACTTGCTGGAACAACAGTTCTGCAGTTTGGGACACTGTGGGGATGCCAGATAATGGAATGAGTCTGAGGGC
Source organism: Neoarius graeffei (assembly GCF_027579695.1). Classification (NCBI taxonomy): domain Eukaryota; kingdom Metazoa; phylum Chordata; class Actinopteri; order Siluriformes; family Ariidae; genus Neoarius; species Neoarius graeffei. Next base: position 38,958,361 of record NC_083577.1, read on the forward strand.
TTTGGAACAACAGTTGATGGTTACCATGATGGTTGTGTTACCTAGTGAAGGGGGGGGTCAGTGATGAAATCGATGGCGATGTGGGACCAGGGTCTCTGAGGAAGTGGGAGGGGACAAAGTTTGCCAGCTGGAGGTATTCTGGGAACTTTGTCTTGGGCACAGGTGGAACATGAGGAGATGAACAGGTTGATTTCTGTAAACATGTTTTCCTACCAGTATTTATTCCTGATCATCTGATGGGTGCATTGGCTGCCAGGATGTCCAGTGGCTGGTGAGGCGTGGGCCCACATAATCAGTTTGCTCCTAACATGCTTGGGTACATATAGGAGACTGGGTGGAAGATCGTTGGGAAGTGTTTGGGGTTGAGAGTCTCTGATTTCTTTATCTATGTCCCAGGTAATTGACTGGATGAGGCACTGAGGAGGAAGTATGGGATGGGTACCAGGGTCTGGGAGTGTGGGAGCAGAGTTTCATGATAGGGCATCAGCCTTAGTATTCTTGGAGCCAGGATGAAACAAGATGGTAAAATCGAACCTGGTGAAGAAGAGAGACCACCTGGCTTGGCGAGGATTTAGATGCTTGGCCTTTCTGAGATATTCAGGGTTTTTGTGGTCGGTGAGAATAACAAACGGATGCGTGGCTCCCTCCAGCCAGTCTCGCCACTCCTCAAGGGCCAGTTTTATGGCAAGTAGTTCCCGGTTTCCCACATTGTAATTTCTTTCTGCTGAGGAGAGTTTCTGGGAAAAGAATGCTACTGGATGGAGTTTCTGTTTTTCTCCAAAACGTTGCGATAGCACAGCTCCAACTCCTGTGTCAGATGCATCAACCTCTAAAATGAACAGTTTGGTTGGATCTGGATGTTGCAAGATGGGAGCTGAGGTGAAGGCTTGCTTGAGGGAAGCAAAAGCTTCTTCTGCCACGGGGTTTCAGTGAAGACGCTTGGGCCCCTTCTTAAGTAGTGATGTTAGTGGGATGGCGATGGAGCTGGAACCCTGAATAAAACAGCAATAGAAGTTGGTGAAACCTAGGAAACGTTGACGTTCCTGAACTGATGTGGGAGTGGGCCAAGACGCGACCACAGAGACCTTGGATGCATCCATGCTAACACCTTCAGAGCTGATGATGTAGCCCAGGAATGATATACTGTACGGTGCTGATGGAACTCGCACTTATCTGCTTTGATGTAGACGTGGTTATGGAGTAGACATTTGAGGACTGTCCTAACATGTTCGATGCGATTCTCTTCATCCAGGGAATACAGTGGTGCTTGAAAGTTTGTGAACCCTTTAGAATTTTCTATATTTCTGCATAAATATGACCTAAAACAACATCAGATTTTCACACAGAGTGAATGGTTGGGTGCTGTGTGTGACTGGTCCTGCAACCAGTGACCGCCCATCCAGGATGAGAATTGGCTCTGCCTCTGCTGACATACTGAGTCAGGGAGATGGAATTATGGTATATTCTGGGAACCCAAACCCGGGGTACTCTCACTATCCCTGTTGTGGTCATCTACCACCATGTATTTTAATAAACTTCTAACTGCAACTGCATCTTCTTCCCATCTACATTCCTGACATCATTCTTCATTTTAAAAGCCTCACCCTTTTCCCTTCATACATATTGCTGATTATTATGGCCAATAGTTCATTTTTTGTCTCACCTGAACAAGCTTTTAACAAACCGGTGATCACATAAAAATTTCAGTCTAATCTCAATCCAACATTTTTATATTTGCATATAATAACTTATACTGATATTTGTGGTACCTTCAGTTCTTTGGAAGTTGTGCCTAAGGATTAACCAGAATTTTTTTTTTTTCTGAGGTCTTGGATTTTCCCATGTTATCAAGGGCACAAACGGCTAAAGGAAGGCCCTTTTAGAGCCACAGATGCACTTCCAATTAACTCTTAATTTTAAAAAACTGCCCAATAAGACGTGTCTAAACTAAATTAATTAAATTCTTTAAATTAATTTCTGAAATCTTCCAGATATTTGATACTGTAGTTCTAATACAGTGAATTAAAACTAAAATATATCTGTATCCAATCAATTGCTTTGAACAATTATCACATTTCTAATGTGAAAAAAGTAGATAGATACCCTCATTAACTATTGTAACATTTACGGTAACAGTATGGGACAGGGGTGGCACGGTGGTGTAGTGGTTAGCGCTGTCGCCTCACAGCAAGAAGGTCCTGGGTTCGAGCCCCGGGGCCGGCGAGGGCCTTTCTGTGTGGAGTTTGCATGTTCTCCCTGTGTCCGCGTGGGTTTCCTCCAGGTGCTCTGGTTTCCCCCACAGTCCAAAGACATGCAGGTTAGGTTAACCGGTGACTCTAAATTGACCGTGAGTGTGAATGGTTGTCTGTGTCTATGTGTCAGCCCTGTGATGACCTGGCGACTTGTCCAGGGTGTACCCCGCCTTTCGCCCGTAGTCAGCTGGGATAGGCTCCAGCTTGCCTGCAACCCTGTAGAAGGATAAAACGGCTAGAGATAATGAGAGATGAGAATGGGACAGGAACATGAAAATGTGTGGAGTTGTGAAAAATTGAGAATATCTTTAGCATAAGTATATGTAAACTTGTGTATGTATGGCCTCAATTGAAAATAAAAATAGCATGAAATATAGGTTCTGAAACAAAATACCAAGCAATATTATTTAAAACCTTGCTCTGATATGATTGAAGCTAAACTTGGGAGAGTTTGTGTTTTCAGTGTCATCACTAACAATTCTTACATGTTTGGTGTGGGGGTGCTGTGTAGATTTTACGCGACTGTCTTCTTCACATTCCATAAAATCCATATGCAAAGAAAAACAAAACACAAACATAATTAATCATGAGCTTGGGTGACACTGTGTTACTTTCACATGTTCTTCCTGTGCATGTCTGGGTTTCCTCTGGGTTCTCTGGTTATATCCAGTCTCCCAAAAACATGTCACTAGATGGACTGGCTACTTTATGATTGACTTCTTCAACATGAAAATTTTAGGTACATGTTGGCAACTCTGCCATTGTCAGAAAGACCCAGAGTTAGACTAAACCCTCTGACATTCCAACAGCTCTAAATCATCACTAGAATGGCTGAACACAGCAGGAAAAATGTCAATATATCTGGTATGTTGTTGTTATCAAACCTTTTCTTCTAGCTTTCTTTTTCTCTGGGTTCTTTTGATTCAGGTTCAGTGTTTTCTTCTTCCTGAAATAAAAGTGAAATAAAATCATTCAGGTACTCATAATGCCATGTTATTGTGAAGGAGCATGATACAGAGGGGGTGACTACAATACCTTTTAGGAAACTTAACAGAAGAGGAATCACTGCTCTGTTGAGAGAAAAAAAAAAATATGTGAATGAAGAATAAACATTGAAAACTCTGAATATATTCTCATATCTGTAAATATCTCACACATTATACCAATTTATGTTGATGGCATTACAAGTATTTTTTGACTACATATATTTCTATCGTTCCTTTCTGTCATGTGCCACATTCTAGAGCTACATCTTAATGATTAACATTTAACTGTATTTACATAATTCACAGTCTAGCTAATATGGTGATAACACTCAACTTCAAAATGCATGTCCTGTTCTTTCCTCAACAAAGCAACATGCTGTTCATTCACAGCTTCAGTCCTCTGCACATCAATACTGTACTAAGTTAATTACAAAGTAAATCAACTGAACAATGAGAGCTGACTTCATAAAGAAAAAGCTCTTCATAAAGAAAAAGCCCCTGGATTTTCGAAAAGAAATCCAGGGGCTCATTTTGTAAAATCAATGCACAACAACCCACTCAAGTACTCCTATGACTAGCAAAATTTGATGGCTTGTAGGGATTAATTGTCTTTTCAGATAATCATACCAATCTCCTACATTTAAACAACTGCAATGATGAAACATGAATACAGAAAAGGAGACTTAGTTCCTCACTGTTTTGTTTGACAGTTTTACAAAGATCTGGAATCACATACAACATGCATATAGACTTCAGGATGAATCTCTAGACTACTGAGCAGTTTCTTTTTCCTGGATCTGGACAGCAGGAATAGAAAATACAGTACACTGTCCCAATAAAGCTTCATAAAACAGCATGACATCACCTGCATGACATGTTGTCTATTCTCATGCTGAGACTTCTGGGTTAGCTTGCTGTTTCAAAACACATACACAAAATTATTTTCTAACTGGTCCATAAATATTTGGACAATGAGAAAGTTATTGTGAGATTAGTTGTTTATCACAGTATATAGGATTTGAAACTACAAACTAAAAGTGTTTTTAAATTTTAATAAAAAGAGCTTCAAATGATGTCTCAAGGTACACGACCAAAAAGAAAATACCTGAGGCCCATAATTTTGGCCAGCAGACTACAACTAATACCTGTGTGTGTGTGTGTGTGTGTGTGTGTGTGTGTGTGTGTGTGTGTGTGTGTGTTTAACCTTTTTATGGGTGTCATATTTTCATTATTTAGCACAATTTTCATACATTTATAGATAAATTCATGCAAAAGAAGCATTCTAGCTCTGATGACTTAAACATACTAGTCCCTCTCGAAAAATTTGAATATTGTTTAATATCAGTTATTTCAGAAAGTGAAAATTTATTATCAGTTATTTAAAGTGTACCTGTAGTGAATTTTTATTACTAGCTATTTCAGAAGATCACGTATGATGCCACTGGTTCCGTCATCGAACATAAGCTCTTGTCAAGTACGCGCAAGTTCTAAGTCACTGCTCTGCCAATCAGGCATGGTCAGCGACATGTTGCCTCCTTCATGGACTGTTCCGGCACTGGTAGTGATGCATAGTTGTTGGATTGTCTGGGTTTCTTTTTTTAAGATTTTTTTTTGGGCTTTTTTTTTTTCACTTTTATCAGATAGGACAGTGTAGAGACAGGAAATGAGCAGGAGAGAGAGACGGGGAGGGATCGGGAAATGACCTCGGGTTGGAATTGAACCTGGGTCCCCGGATTTATGGTATGGCACCTTATCCACCTGAGCCACGACGCCCCCATTGTCTGGGTTTCAGTGGACTGGTCACTGACTTGGTGTTGCAAACACCAGTCTGAGAAAACACATTATCACCTGATCGGCTCATAAGAAATAAAATAAATATTTACACTTACCCGAGATGATCTTTGGCTGGATCGAGTTGAAGTAAAAAAAAAAAAAAGGCACCATTCATCATAAGTGTCGCAGTTCTCAAGATTGAACCAAATCACTGTCCTGAATCATAAAATGAATCACCCGAAGCACATAAATCCCGCGTGCCATCTCACAACAAGTTTTACTTCCAAATAGCCCAAATATATCCCTATATTCCCTAATGGGATGTCAGACAGATTTTATCACTTTAAAGTGTACTGGTCATGCTTACAACATTAATCGTGCTTTCTGTATTACTTATAGACAAAAACGTGCATGTTCAGTCAAAAAAAAAAAACAGCATAAAAGCACTTCTGTGGACAATTTTACTCTGTGAATGATCTGTAGAGGCAGAACCACAGGGAGCAGCCATTGCCGGACGGAAGTGGCGTACAGTCGTTGATTCCAGGTTATCTGGTGCGAGTGAGCAAGCAGTGTTCTGTGCATCGAGATTCCCAGTTCCCAGTCAAGTAACTTCAGAACACGTTGAATAAATATAGATCTAATACTTGTAATAGATCTTTATGGCACATATCTATTATTTCATGGCATTATGTGCAAGTAGATTTGGTTGTACTTTGGGGTCGAGAGCTTTGCCGGTGAAGCTCGACAGGTTTAAATAAGTAGGTCATGTATTGAGATAAATACAGTTGTGGTCAGAAGTTTGCATACAGTGACATGAATGTCATCTTGGATATGAATGTCATGGCAATATTTGGGCTTTCAGTGATTTCTTTGAACTGTTCTTTTTCTGTGGCAGAATGTACAGCATACATCTTTAATTTAAAAAAAAACACTAGAATTTGCTGCATAAGTTTTAATTTTCTTTGGGTTTTCTGAAATCAATACGGGGTCAAAATAATACATACAGGGTCAAAAAAATATACATACAGCACACATAATATTTGGGTAAAATGTCTCTTCGCAAGATTCACCTTGACCAAACATTTTTGTTTACCAAGAACAAGCTTCTGGCAGAATTCTGGTTGGATATTTCATGACTCTTCATGGTAGAACTGGTAGAGTTCAATTATTATTTTTTTCTTGGCATGGATTCGACTTATAAGCACGGTCCATATATTTTCAATTGGATTGAAGTCAGGACTTGTTTTAAGCTTAAAGTGCTGATGACACGTTTTTGACATCTTTGGCGATGTTTTATAACATAAAAAGTAATTCCCGATGATCCATATATTAATTCACGAAGGCGCCTATTTTACAAGTTATGATAAAAAACACGGCTATTTGGGCAAATTTGACGGGGCTGCAGCACCCAGGAGATGAAAGAGGAGGAGGAGCTATATGACGTCAGCGAAAGAATCTTCCTCCTCACTTACCAGTTTGTTGTTGATGCGACAGGTGTTCAGTTTATCATTATTAGTATTATTATTATACATATATATATATATATATATATATATATATAGTTATTATGCCTTCGTGTTGTGTTGCCGGCTTTTGCTCCAAAACCCACAAGGATGGGGTAAGTTTATTCAAGTTTCCCAGAGATCCCAAGCTGCATGCGAAGTGGGTGAGGCAAGTCAGGCACACTCGTGACAAGTGGGAGCCCTCACCAACATCCGTCCTGTGCTCTGAACACTTCGATTTGGATTGTTTTGACACCCTTCCCAGTTTAAAGGAATCTCTTGGGTGTTCAGTTCAGCACAAACGTGTGCTGCTACCATCAGCAGTGCCTACAGTATTCCGGAGGGGGTCTACTAGTAGCTATGCCGGATCCAGCAGTCGCCTGGGACAAGCCGACTCCTCCAAAGACAGTCCAACTGTCAGAACATGTGTTGAGAAACGACATAAGATAAAGGTACATAGAGCTATAGAGTGCTCCGACATGATGCTAAAAATAGCAACCATGCGGTCTGCGCAGCCATCTTGGAAGTGACTCGCTCCAGAGCGCTCATAGAGTACACATCATAGAGTACACATTCATGATAATCATAAATGTAATCCTAAAGTCGGCGTGATATCAGTCATGTATTTGCTTGTGAAAGCTTGCGGCTTTCATGTAACTGCCGCCTAGCAACGAGAGGCAAAGGGTAAAGAGGGTAGGCTATCATAGATTCTATTTGGAAGAGATCAACACATGATTGCTTAAAACTTAGGTATTTTAACAATTTGCATCTGTTTTGTGATTATCGTGACACTTGTGTGTTATATAGAACTGTATGTCTTATCAGCACATCGAGGATCTTCCACTGGAGGCTTTAGCAAGTACTCGTAGCAACACTACACTTTACCCTTTGCCATGCATTGTTAGGGAACGGTAGCAAGTACCCCAATGACCGACTTCAAGAATATGTAGAAAAAATGTAGAAATTATACTTTCCAAAAGTCATTTGAGCTTAGTGTATTGCATTTCCATTTATATTGTAGGTTCTTGCTGATGTTTTTGCGGAGTATGACGCAGCTGCTGAATCAGAAGCTGCAGAGTTTGTATGTACTAGTTGTGAACATTCACATTATTATCAATCTCATTTATTTAAAATCAGATAAAATCATGCCATCATGATCACTGCTTAAAGTACCAGTATTTGGTTGTTGAAGAGCTAGCACTAGAAAGTTCACCGGCGTTTTCATGCGCCATTTCCATTGAGTAGAACACCCAGTGAACCGCAGCGTGTTCTTCCGCTGACGTCACAACATGGCCGCGAGCCACGGACCCAGTTTTCTTGCGCTGTGCAATTAAAAGTTGGATATTCGCGTAACAACAGCTTCTTTTCACATAATTATAACAGAAATCTAACATGTTTGCCATGTTGTATAGTTTATTTAAGAAATTACATAGAGTCATGTTCGTGTCATCAGCACTTTAATATTAGCCTGCTTTATCCTCCACAACCAGCTCTGATGCGTGTTTGGGTTCACTGTCTTGTTGTAAGTCCCAAGTCGCGTTCAAGTTTCTGATGGTTTATGCTGAAGAATTCTGAGAGTCCTCCTTCTTCATTATTCCATCCATTACGTGCAATGAACCAGTTCCATTGGCAGCAAAACAGCCTTGGAGCATGATGATCCTACTACCACCACCAGCTGGTACAGTGTTCCTCTGTACATGGTGGTCATTGTGGCCAAACAACTCAATCTTTGTCTCATATGACCATAGAGCTATCCTCCAGAATGCTTTTTCGTGCATGAAACGCACGAGAGCGCGCGTATGAAAAGCACGAGAGCGCGCGTGTGATGTGCTGATTTTCGAGCCGTAGACTGGCCGCAGAAGTTCTTTGTCATGTCAAACAAACTCTACAGGCGCTTACGTTTTTTTCAGGTTGCAAGACAAACTTACGGCCAACGCGCGTCTTTCTCTGTGAACAAAAAAAAACAAAAACACAGCGATTTGGGAAACGCCAAAAATCACATGGCCAAAAAATCGTACGTCCGGTTGTGACCTAGGCTTAACCAAACCACAACACTCTCCGTTACATGCAAAAATAACCACACAGCCTTAGATTAATAAACTTACCCCATCAGAAAGAGAAACGGCGCCTTGCACACACCAATGCCTCCGATGGAATGTAATCCTAGAACGGTCCGTGTATCATCCAATCATTCAAGTATTCCATTCAATCTGGAAAACGAGGTTGCGTTTTTTTTTTTGCTAGAAATAGTGATCTCCGATGTAAATACCGAGTGTCTGTTTGCTTCGCGGTGTTTGCTCCTCTGCGCTCTGTTTAGTAACTCATTCCATAGTGAAATCACATGCCTGTATGCAGTTAAGTAGCCATGCGCTCAACTCGGATCATACAGCTGATTCGCGGAAAAAAAAAACAAATGACTTAAATCATCATGTGAATGGCCCATATGGTAATTTACCCACACCCCCCAGCAGGCTACAGTCCTGACAAAAACGAGACAATTTGCAACAAAAAATGTATGCTTTTCCAACAAAACAATCTATTATCTGAAATACTGATTGCATTCTTCAAGATCTCAACTTGCACATGATGGAAAAAAACAAAAATCATAAATTTCGAAAAAAATTGCTTCTTTTGCGATTATCTCCGATTCGTTTCGGCCGACATGTGTCCCTGGATTCGGTGAGGGGTCACATTTGTTAATTTGGTCAATGCATCTATGAAGAGACTCAAGAGGGGCATAGTCATTAGGTGACATAGCTAAGTAAAGCTGAGTGTCATCTGCATAGCTATGGAAGTTTATAGCTTCCAGTTCATGGCAGGGCTGTGCCATGGTGGTTCCTGGGTTGTTCCTGACCATCCAAACCAATTTATTTCAGCTGAGGGTGACCGCTTGGGTTTTCTTGAAGCAAAGTGGCTTGGCAAAGTGACTACACCTCACAATAACTTGGATACAGTTGTTTGAACTGATCTTGGAATTTGCAGTTGTTTAGAAATGGCTCCAAGAGACATTCTGGAGTTGTGTAGATCTGTGATCCTCTTTCTCAGATCTGCACTGAGCTCCTTGGACTTTCCCATTTTACTATGTGCTGGTCAATCCAATGAGTGCTGTAAACAAACCTTTTCTATGGAGGCACAGAGAAGCTACCAGCTGTAGTCAATCATGATCACTAACAGGAAGTTAAGAGACCACGGTCTTGGCAAGATAAGAGACATTTTGGAAGTTTCAGCACCTCTGAATTAATAATCTAAGTGAGAGTATGTACATTTTTTACCCTGCATATATAATTTTGACCCTGTGTTGATTTCAGAAAACCCAAAGAAAATTAAAACTTGTGCACCAAATTCGAGTGTTTTTTTTTTAATTAAAGCTGTATGCTGTATATTCCCTTACAGAAAAAACACATGAACTTCACATGTGATTTCTCACATGTGAAAAATGTGGAAAATGTGTTTTGCACATGGGAAACGTGGTTTTGGCCCAATTTTATGTGAATCACATGTGGGAATGTTTTACATATGTGGTAACGTATTCCACATGTGCTCTACATGGTAACATGTTATAAAATCAGATACCATGTATTCCACGTTACCACGTGATCACATGTGAAATACATGGGAAATTCATGTGTTTTTTCTGTAAGGGTTCTGCCACAGAAAAAGAACAGTTCAAAGAAATTACTGAAAAGCCCAAATATTACCATGACATTCATATCCAAGATGACATTCATGTCACTGTATGTAAATGTGGCAGCGGGGGCGTGGCCAAGCAGCAGTTTGTGAATGGAGGGCGGGTTTGGGGAAGGTAAGTGGCCAAGTCATTCCACCTGCTGTCAATTAATGTGTGTGTGGGTGGGGGGGGAGTGAGTCAGCCAGCTGAAAAGCTCCCGCATGACGTCACCGCGCCGCGAGATTTCGGTAGTCGCCATATTGGAAGACCAAGTACACATCTATGCAAGTACATACATACATAAAACAAACTACACCTGAAATGTAGCCAGGGCCGGTTCTGCCCTAATCTGGACCCGGGTGCAACATCGCGCAACCCCCCCCCAAAAAAAAACACCAGTCTAAATCAGGACAACCAGTGTTCGAACTACGGGGGTACTCGGGGGATCCGAGATCCCCTGAAACAGACATGAGATCCCTTGAAAACATGATTTGGGAAATGTTGGGGGGGGGTCTCTAAAATATTGGCAAAATGATGTTTATTGACATAGCAATCGTGTGTAACGGGAAGCATTTGCATATCCGAAGTGTTGTGTTTACATCAAAGATAAAATAAACCGATATGACAACGACTGCTGCTGCCATGTTGGTTGTTGAGTAGCCTGACTGTTTTTTTTTTTTCTTGCATGTGGTATCATTGTTGACGCGAGGTTGTTTTTTGAACATGCCAATGCGGACACGATTTCCCCTGATGAGTTATGACTTCAGACGCAATGCGTGTGTGGAGGTGTGGAGTCCGCGTGATATGTGCGTAAGATAGGCTTCTCGTGTGTTTGGAGATCCGCGCTCCGAGACAAGCGCAAGCACCCCCCCCCCCGAAAATATCGTCATAGTTCGAACACTGAGGACAACCATCACATAACTATAACTATAAACATTTTAGATCAACTATTTTAACTAAATGGCTATAATAAATAAGCCTGCAGGCAGCCACAGCGGGCTGCCTCAGAAAAGTAACCATTTGTCCTACCTTAACTCGTTTTGCTTTTTCTGCCTCCTTTTTTTGTATTTTCGACCCTACGTTGATTTTCTTTCCTTTTCTGAAAACCCGATTTGGTCTTCCAGTATGGCGCAGGGTTTGTTTACTTCCGGTTTCCGGTGACGTCAGTGGGAAGGGTCTATACTTCAAAAAATAAAAGTTTGTAAGAACTTCAGTTCCCGCCTGCCATGCTTCTGTACTCCACCCACATCAGGGATTTGCTACAGTAAGCTTCTGACCACAGCTGTATCTTCACGAGTTTTTTTTAAATAATAATACAATAATACAAGCATGATAAACATATTGGCAGAAACTTTATATTTTACACTTTCCTATGTGCCCACTGCCAAATAATATTATAGTTTTAAAATTACCTAAATTAGATGAAACATAAAACTTGTCACCTTACTCGGTCACACCGGAGCACGCACTTCTGCATTCATAAAAGACTATTCACACGGTAATGGCCTGATAATTACTTTCACTCTTTTGGTTTCGATTGGTTTCTTTTTTGCGGTGGGAACGCCCACCGTAAACAGGATAAAAATCTGTCTGACATCCCATTAGGGATTAGGGAATACAGGGATTAATTTTTTTCGCGGTCCAGTTTCCATCAAATCCTCCGCTCTGACTGGCTGGCGAGCAGGTCCGTATCCTATGATACGGACCCCGGTTACGGACCTCTGGCGACTCGCTCGTTCACACCACCAACAACAAACATAGTAGCATTTTTTGTCAACATTTATTTTCGCATTTCTCAGGAGAATAGCATTAATTTTACAGCATGGATAGCGATAACAACAGTCTTCACAGCGAAAGCGAGTTTTACTACCCTGAGGAAGAAGAAATAAAAAAAATTTCAGGAGAAAGCTAAAAACCTCTAACTTGCTAACGCTGAGCAAAAACATGGCTGAATCCTGAATGACTCAATTTTGTATAAATAGGGGACTACATAGGCGGCAAAATGTAGTTATTTCCTGCCTTGGAAGTGCACTTGTTTACCAAGGAGGAAGCAATTTGCATTACAGCCGTGAATGAGGATTCAAAATGGCGGCTCGGCTCGGTTTTCCTTTTCGGGCATTCTCGTTTTCTGTTAGAATTTGGTAAAGAAAAAAATAAATATATTATTTACCAGCTTAAGGTCGAGCTGTACGGTGAAACACCGTGACCTCGGCCTTGAATACAGACCTCGGCCCAGAGGGCCTTGGCCAGTACTTTCAAGACCTCGGTCACGGTATTTCACGATACGAACCTCATAGCTGGTAAATAACATTTATGTATTTGGGCTATTTGGAGGTAAAAGTTGTTGTGAAATGGCATGCGGCTTTTATGCGCTTCGGGTGATTAATTTCATGATTCAGGACAGCGATTCAGTTCAATCTTGAGAATTGTGACACTTATGATGAACGGTGCCGTTTATTTATTTATTTTTTACTTCAACTCGATCTAGCCAAAGATCATCTCAAGTAAGTGTGAATATTTCTTCTATTTCTTATGAGTCGATTGGGTGATAATGTGTTATCTTAGACTGGTTTTTGCAACACAGAGTCAGTGACCAGTCCACTGAAACTCAGACAATCCCAACAAACCAACAACTGTGCATCGCTACCAGTGCTGGAACAGCCCATGAAGGAGGCAAATGCTGCTGACCTAGCCTGGCTAACGCGACTTCAAAGCTCTACGAGCTATTGGTCTGGCCAAGATATTAAGCCCAACCGTTTCCCAGAGCCCGTGGTTGACCCGCCTCCCTGAAATGCCTCAGTTTGCTACTGGTCGAAGCCAGAAAAGGCTGTGACGAAGCTTAAACCAATCACATCACTCTTTCCTCTGACGTATGCGATGCGACGGGGCTAACTGGTAGATTAAACTCTTACCGAAGCCGGTCGGGAGCAAGGCGAAAACGGCCTTCCTTTCAATAAATACCTCCAGGGCTGCTCTTTGCTCCGTTTTCAATGAGAACTTCCCGTTGAATGCTTTCAATACAGCATCTATGCGTAATAGATGCGGAAGCGTGAATGAAGCGCTTCCGGCATAGATTCTGTAAACAATCTATGGCTTCCGGTCGCAGTTCTACTACGTCAGTGCCTTGAACACGCCTCTACCCAGGGCCGTTGGAGATGCTCAAAGTTGATTGGCTCCCGATTTTTCGGGAGCTTGGAAGAGCTGTAGATAGCTTGCCTGGCCAGACGAAGCTCGCAACAGGCCCTCGTGTTGCGTCACACTTAGGATGGGCGGGCCCAGGCTACTGCTGACCATGCCTGACTGGCGGAGCAGTGATTATAACTCGCGCATACTTGACAAGAGCTTATAACGAACATTACATGACGGAACCACTGGTATCATACGTGATCTTCTAAAATAGCTAGTAATTAAAATTCACTACAGGTACACTTGAAGAAAGTGAAAATTTAATATATTCTAAGCTCACTGCACGTAAACTAAAATGTTTCAAGCACTGTTCTATTTTAATAATTATGGCCTACAATGCATCCATCCATTATCTGTAGCTGCTCTACAGGGTCACAGGCAAGCTGGAGCCTATCCCAGCTGACTATGGGTGAGAGGCGGGGTACACCCTGGACAAGTCACCAGGTTATCGCAGGGCTGACACAGAGACAAACAACCATTCACACCTACAGTCAATTTAGAGCCACCAATTAACCTAACCTGCATGTCTTTGGACGAAACCGGAGCACCCAGAGAAAACCCATGCAGACACAGGGAGAACATGCAAACTCCACACAGAAAGGCCCCCGCCAGCTGCTGGGCTCGAACCCAGGACCTTCTTGCTGTGAGGCAACAGTGCTAACCACTACACCACCATGCCTCCTGTCTATACTGCAAAAAATAATTTAAAAAATTTCAAAATATTTCATTTTGAGTTTGAATGAAACAGTATAAATACCATGTATTTCTCAGTCTAATTCAGTACACACAACCACAATCATGAGGAAGACTGCTGACATGACCGTTGTCCAGAAGATGATCATCAACACCCTCCATAAGGAGGGTAAGCCACAGGAGGTCATTGCTGAAAAGGTTGGCTGGAGAAGGTGCACAAGCAATAGGGATGACCGCAACCTTGAGAGGATTGTCAAGAAAAGTCAATTGAAGAACTTGGGAGTACTTCACAAGGAGTGGACTGAGGCTGGTGTCAGTGCATCAAAAGCCACTACACACAGACATCTTTAGGAAAGGGGCTACAGCTGTCACATTCCTAATATCAAGCCACTCCTGAACCAGAGACAACATCCAAAGCATCTTATCTGGGCTAAGGAAAGAAAAAACTGGACTGTTGCTCAGTGGTCCAAAGTCCCCTTTTCAGATGAATGGTAAATTTTGCATTTCATTCAAATCAAGGTCCTAGAGTCTGGAGGAAGAGTGGAGAGTCACAGAATCCAAGGTGTTTGAAGTCCAGTGTGAAGTTTCCACAGTCTGTGATGATTTGGGGTGCCATGTCATCTGCTGGTGTTGCTCCACTGTGTTTTATCAAGTCCAAAGTCAATGCAGCCATCAACCAGGAGATTTTAGAGCACTTCATGCTTCTATCTGCTGACAAGCTTTATGGAGATACTGATTTCCTTTTCTAGCAGGACTTAGCACCTGCCCACAGGACCAAAACTACTACCAAATGGTTTTCTGATCATGATATTACTGTGCTTGATTGGCCAGCCAACTCGCCTGACCTCTGAGAGAGAATCTATGGGTTATTGTCAAGAGGAAGATGAAACACCCGAACCAAAAATACAGATGAGCTGAAGGCCACTATCAAAGCAACCTGGGCTTCAATAACACATCAGCAGTGCCACAGGCTGATCACCTCCATGCCATGCTGCGTTGACGCAGTAATTTGTGGTAAAGGAGCCCCAACCACGTATTGAGTGTATAAATGAACATACTTTTCAGAAGTTGGAGATTTCTGTATCGTAAATGCTTTTTTGATTGATTTTAGGAAATATTCTAATAATTTGAAATACTGGGTGTCTGATTTTCATGAGCTATAAGCCATAATCGTCAAAATTAAAACAAAAAAGGCTTGAAATGTTTCACGTTACATGTAATGAATATATGAAACAAAATAGCTTCTCCTGGCAACTTGTCCAGGGTGTACCCCGCCTTTCGCCCGTAGTCAGCTGGGATAGGCTCCAGCTTGCCTGCGACCCTGTAGAACAGGATAAAGTGGCTAGAGATGAGAGGAGAGGAGAGGAGAGGAGAGAAGAGCTTCTTCTCCAGGGCTGTAAAAGCTCTGCTGGAGGCCTGATCCGGACTTGGACTCACACTCTGCGCCTTACTGTGTTTGGCTACATTAAATAATTACATACTACAATTTATACTACTGCTTATATGCCATTATGCTGCTTTTAAAAGTTTATGTGTGTGTGTGTGTGTGTGTGTGTGTGTGTGTGTGTGTGTGTGCGTCTGTATGTGTATTTATTTTATTTCATTTTTATTTATTGATATGCTGCTGTGATCTGAGCCCTCAGTGTTTCGTTGTATAGTAATGTGCAATGACAAAGAATCGATCAATCAATTTATCTTTTTGAATTAAATTATGAAAAAAACGAACTTTTCATGATATTCTTTTTTTTTTTGAGATGCAATAGAATGACTGTTCAACTCCAGTAAAGTTGCTGGCATTAATTTTTCAGGTCGCAGTGGTATTTGACAGTTAAGAAAGGCTGCATCTTTCCTGCAGTTGGGCATGGTTTCAGTACCTTCAGCAGACACACCCCCAGCATCCCAGAACAAAGACTACCATTTATTTTTTCACAATTTTGAAACTTAATTTCATACATGATGTTTTCATCTTTCAAAATTGGCTGGGTGATTTAATTGCTTAAGAAAACACGTTTGGAGTTTGTTCAACAGCATGTGATACACTCCCCAAACACATGGAAGAAGATTCTCTGGTCAAATGAGACGAAAATTGATCTTTTTGGCCATCAGGGGAAATGCTATGTGTGGCGCGAACCTAACACCCTGAGAACACCATTCCTACAGTGAAGCATGGTGGTGGCAGCATCATGCTGTGGGGATATTTTTCATCTGCAGGGACAGGAAAGCTGGTCGGCACTAAATACAGAGCAATTCTGGAGGAAAACTTCAGCCAGAGGTTTGAGACTGAGACAAAGGTTCACATTCCAGCAGGACAATGACCCTAAATATACTGCTAAAGCTACACTGAAGTGGTTTAAAAGGGAAACATTTAAATGTCTTGGAATGGCCTAATCAAAGCCCAAACCTCAATCCAATTGAGAATCTGTGGCATAACTTGAAGATTGCTGTACACCAATGCAACCCATCTAACTTGAAGGAGTTGTAGCAGTTTTGCCTTGAGGAATGGGCAAAAATCCCACTGGCAAGATGTGCTAAGTTAATAGAGACATTCCCCAAGAGAATTGCAGCTGTCATTGCAGCAAAAGGTGGCTCTACAAAGTATTGACTTTGGGTGGTGGTGGAGGGTTACCTATGCACACTCCAGATTTCTGTTTTTTTTAATCTTAATTATTGTTTGTGTCACAATAAAACAACAATTTTCACCTTTAAAGATGTAGGCATGTTGTGTAAATCAAATGGTGCTAACCCCCCCCCCCCAATCCATTTTAATATCAGGTTGTAATGCGACAAAAGAGGATAAACACAAAGGGGGATGAATACTTTTGCAAGACACTGTATATAATTTACAAATTAGTGCCAATCACTTGAGAAGGCGACTCAGAAATATGCAGCCGTACTGTCATGGATACTATAGTGTGCCTGAACAGACAGTCAGTGAAATTAGTCTCCGTGATGAAATTACACTGAAAAAAAATTCACTTAATTTACCTGCAGTGCACAGTCACCTCATAGCAAGAAAATTCTGGGTTTGAGCCCTGCAGCCGACTGGGGACTTTCTGCGTAGATTGCATGCACTCTGTGTGCCTGCCTGAGTTTCGTATGGGTGCTCTGGATTCCTCTCACAGTCCAAAGGCATGTGGTCAGCCTGACTCATCTAAATTGCCCATAAGTGTGAATGGTAGTTAATCTCTAGGTCAGCCCTGTGATAGACTAGTGACCCTGCCCCTCACCCAATATCAGTTGGGATTGGCTCCAGCTTCCCCCATGAATCTGCTGGATAAGCGGTATAGATAATGGATGGATGAAAACACATTATTTACAGTGGTATTTGAAAGTTTGTGAACCCTTTAGAATTTTCTATATTTCTGCATAAATATGACCTAAAACAACATCAGGTTTTCACACAAGTCCTAAAAGTAGATAAAGAGAACCCAGTTAAACAAATGAGACAAAAATATTATACTTGGTCATTTATTTACTGAGGAAAATGATCCAATATTACATGTCAGTGAGTGGCAAAAGTATGTGAACCTTTGCTTTCAGTATCTGGTGTGACCCCCTTGTGCAGCAATAACTGCAACTAAATGTTTCTGGTAACTGTTAATTAGTCCTGCACACCAGCTTGGAGGAATTTTAGCCCATTCCTCCAGACAGAACAGCTTCAACTCTGGGATGTTGGTGGGTTTCCTCACATGAACTGCTTCGCTTCAGGTCCTTCCACAACATTTCGATTGGATTAAGGTCAGAACTTTGACTTAGCCATTCCAAAACATTAACTTTATTCTTCTTTAACTATTATTTGGTCGAATAGCTTGTGTGCTTAGGGTCGTTGTCTTGCTTCATGACCTACCTTCTCTTGAGATTCAGTTCATGGACAGATGTCCTGATATTATCCTTTAGAATTCACTGTATAATTCATTGTTCCATCAATGATGGCAGGCTGTCCTGGCCCAGATGCAGCAAAACAGGTCCAAACCACGAGACTACCACCACCATGTTTCACAGATGGGATAAGGTTCTTATGCTGGAATGCAGCGTTTTCCTTTCTCTAAACATAACGCTTCTCATATAAACCAAAAAGTTCTATTTTGGTCTCATCTGTCCACAGAACATTTTTCCAATAGCCTTCTGGCTTGTCCATGTGATCTTTAGCAAACTGCAGACGAGCAGCAATATTCTTTTTGGAGAGCAGTGGCTTTCTCCTTGCAACCCTGCCATGCACACCATTGTTGTTCAGTGTTCTCCTGATGATAGATTCATGTATATTAACATTAACCAATGTTAGAGAGGCCTTCAGTTGCTTAGAAGTTACCCTGGGGTCCTTTGTGACCTCACCGACTTGTACACGCCTTGCTCTTGGAGTGATCTTTGTTGGTCGACCACTCCTGAGGAGGGTAACAATGGTCTTGAATTTCATCCATTTGTACACAATCTGTCTGACTGTGGGTTGGTGGAGTCCAAGCTCTTTAGAGATGGTTTTGTAACCTTTTCCAGCCTGATGAGCATCAACAATGCTTTTTCTGAGGTCCTCAGAAATCTCCTTTGTTCGCGCCATGATACATTTCCACAAACATGTGTTGTGAAGATCAGACTTTGATAGATCCCTGTTCTTTAATTAAAACAGGGTGCCCACTCACACGTGATTGTCATCCCATTGATTGAAAATACCTGACTCTAATTTCACCTTCAAATTAACTGCTAATTCTAGAGGTTCACATACTTTTGCCACTCACAGATATGCAATATTGGATCATTTTCCTCAATAAATAAATGACCAAGTATAATGTTTTTTGTCTCATTTGTTTAACTGGGTTCTCTTTATCTACTTTTAGGACTTGGGTGAAAATCTGATGATGGTCATATATTTGCAGAAATATAGAAAATTCTAAAGGGTTCACAAACTTTCAAGCACCACTGTACAGATAATGAGCAATATTCAAGTCATTTTACACAGGAAAAATAATGTGAGGAAATGTAACATTGTTAATTTTTGCATGAATTTATCTCCAAATGTATGAAAATTGTGCTAAATGATGAAAAAATTACAACCATAAAAAGGTTAACCAATTTTACCAAACACCACCCCATGTGCAACTCTATGCATGCACACGTGAGTGAGTGAGTGAGACAGTGTGTGTGTGAGAGAGAGAGAGAGAGTGAGAGACTTTTAAACTTACACAGTATCCTTAAAGGTTCCAGTCCAGTTATAACAATTTTTCCCCCAGTAATCCTTTAGCTTTTTACTTACATTCGTCATGGTGTTCCTACACAGCCAAAAAAAAAAAAGCATCCCTAACTGTATCAAATGTTAAAAAAAAAATCAATCTAAAATAACAGTGCTCTTAAAGTGCTGATGACACGTTTTTGACATCTTTGGCGATGTTTTATAACATAAAAAGTAATTCCCGATGATCCATATATTAATTCACGAAGGCGCCTATTTTACAAGTTATGATAAAAAAACGCGGCTATTTGGGCAAATTTGACGGGGCTGCAGCACCCAGGAGACGGAGGAGGAGCTATATGACGTCAGCGAAAGAATCTTCCTCCTAACTTACCAGTTTATTGTTGATGCGACAGGTGTTCAGTTTGTCATTATTAGTATTATTATTATTATACATTATATATATATATATATATATATATATATATATATATATATATATATATATTAGTTATTATGCCTTTCCGTTGTGTTGCCGGCTTTTGCTCCAAAACCCACAAGGATGGGGTAAGTTTATTCAAGTTTCCCAGAGATCCCGAGCTGCATGCGAAGTGGGTGAAGCAAGTCAGGCGCACTCGTGACAAGTGGGAGCCCTCACCAACATCCGTCCTGTGCTCTGAACACTTCGCTTTGGATTGTTTTGACACCCTTCCCAGTTTAACACCACAAAGACCACAATTTTTCTGCCTACCTAGAAGGACCAGAGAGGGGTCATTTGACCCACACAGCTTGCCTACCTAGAAGGACCAGAGAGGGGTCATTTGACCCACACAGCTTTTGCCGAATACACTAATCACTCATTTTGTTATGGTAATGAGGCTGTTAGGGGCAGTGTGTGGGGTGAGGGGTGAGGGGGTCACACCTTACAATGTGTGTGTAATTGTATGTAAATGTCCGAGCATAAAACTATCAAACGTATTGTTGTGCATGTGGGAGCAAATGATGTTTTCAGAGAACAGCTGTTTGTCCAAGATGATTTCAGAAAACTTTTTTCTGATCTCTATAAGACTGGAATACAATCTTTTATTAGTGGCCCACTCCCAGCGAGAGGAATTTTTGCATTTTCTCGACTCTTCAGTCTTAACACCTGGCTTGGAAAAACTTGTTTTTCATTTGGTATGAGCTTCATAGACAATTTTAACCTTTTCTGGAATCGCAGAGAATTCTTCAAGCCAAATAGCACTGAACTCAGCTGGATTGGAGCCAAAGTCTTAGTAGACCATTACAGACTTGCAATCTTTTCTCAGCCAGCATTGAAGAAAACAGTTGTTTCTGTGTTGGTAACAGCCAAGACAAACAGGGGCAGACAGCTTCTTCCGAAGGGCTGTCAGCCTCTGAAATCACCACAGGTAAATAGTAACTAATACAGTATACTGTATATAATACATATAATATTATGAATTAAACGTTTTGCTTGGACATGAAACATGATCACTGATTTTCTGAAGCGTTAGGTTCAGTGGAGAGGAGAGGAGAGGAGAGGAGCACAGAGGAGAGAGGAGAGAGGAGAGGAGAGGAGCATGGAGGAGAGAGGAGAGGAGAGAGAAGAGAAGAGAAGAGAAGAGAAGAGAAGAGAAGAGAAGAAATGAGAGGAGCACAGAGGAGAGAAGAAAATAGAAGAGAAGAGAGACGAAGAGAGGAGAGGAAAGGAAAGGATAGGAAAGGAAAGGAAAGATGAGGAGAGAAGAGACGAGGAGAGTAGAGGAAAGGAAAAAAGAGGAGAGAAGAGGAGAAGAGAGGAGAGATGAGGAGAGGAGAGCAGAGCAGAGCAGAGGAAAGGGATGGAGAGGAAAGGAAATGAGAGGACCACAGAGGAGAGGAGAAGAGAGGAGAGGAAAGGAGAGGAGCACAGAGGAGGGTGGTGGAGAGGAGAAGAGAGGAGAGGGGGTATGAGGAGAGGCAAAGAGAGGAGTGGAGCACAGAGCAGGGTGGTGGAGAACTGAGGAGTGGAGAGGACACGGAAGAGAGTCTGGAAGAGAGAAAGGAGTGGTGTGGAGTGGAGTGGAGAGAGAAAGGGGTCCAGGAGTAGAGAAAGAGAAGAGAGAAGAAGAGCAGAGGATAGAGGTGAGAAGTGGAGGGAAACTGAGTAAGTTTGGATTTGAGGAGGGCAGATAAGAGAGGGAGGAGGGCACAGAGGAGAAAGTGAAAGGCAGGAGAGAGTAAAGGAGGGGAGAGGAGAGGAGAATATGGAGGAAGGCAGAGAGGAGAGGAGGGGAGGGCAGATAGTTTGAAGGGAAGGAGAGGGATATGTGGATGAGGCCAGAGAGAGTGACACAGAGGGACACAGAAGTCTTTTCTGTGATGGAGTCACGGATGTGCTTTCTTCATGTTCCCTATGTTTCTCTATGGCACAGCCCCCCAAGGCATGCCCATGGCGACGGGTCTGCATGTGAATGTCCCATGTGACCATAACGAGTCATGTGAGTGCACACAATGGTTCAATGAACGTGTGAATGTCCCATGTGATCATGACGAATCATATGACTGCAACCAGATAATGGTTGAATTAGCGTGTGAATCTCTCATGCCATGTGACCATAACGACTCATGTGAATGCAACCTGGCAATTGTTAGATGGATAAATACCAGTGCATGTGGACTACTGCTTCATTTCCCTCAAGAATTTTGTGGTGAAAGAAGCTCCTCTCCAAGGAACGAAGATGCAGAGATTCAGCACTCAACAGGCATTGGAAATGATCCTGGATGGAGCTGACCCTGGCGAATCGGATGGAGAAGACATCAATCTCCAGGTGGATTCAGACTCCGAGCTGTCTCAGTCTTCAGGTAATATTAGTTATTGCAATGTAAAAATAATAGTTATTTCCCAAAAACTACTAGTTCTAGTTAAAAAATACTAGAGGTGATTTTTACTACATTACTTGAAACTAGAAAAATAAACCATTTTTGCAGTGATTAGCTTCTATACTTGCATTTGTGATATCATTTGAATTTCCCATTGCTCATAATTACATTTTTTCATGCTACAGATGAGGGAGCACTGGCCACGAAGATGGCGCAACTCCTCCTAGACCGTTCATAGGAATGTCACCAAAATTGATACACATCATCTACAGACATGGCTGACAAAAGTTACTAAATACGTTTCACGTAGGATAAACTGTTCAGAAGTTATACGTCAATCAATTTTCACTTCAAAATTTTACATGCTAAAAAATTCATTACAAATCTTCTAATTGCTCAAAACTGCTCATACTTCACACGCTGATCACTCATTGGGCTTCTGACATGTTACCCAATTTCTGTGATATTTCGCCACTGGGGGCGCTATTTTTGGGCGAAAAATCCAATCTTTCCTCAAATTTGGTCAAACTTCACGGCCACCCTCTTACTACCTCCCATGTCATGTATACCACATTTTGGGAATTTTCGTCCATGGGGGGCGCTGTTTTTGGCCGACGCAATTTCTCCAAAATGGGTTTTTGGTTAATAATTCCATAATGCTTTTCCTTCACACCACTACCTTGTGATAGTACGTTGCTGTTGTAGACACTTATTTTTCCAACTCATAATCGCTCATGTACAGCATAGCGCCACCTACTGACATGGGAAAAACCAAAAAATTTATTCTTCAAAAATCTATATCTCATCTTCTACTTACTCAATTTTCATCACACTTCATACGCAAACTCTTCATAGCTCACCTGACATATACGCCAAATTTTGTGCACTTTCGCCCCTGGGGGTGCTGGTTATGGCAGAAATGATATTGCAGCTTCTGATTTGTCAACCTTGGCAAGCAAACTCTTTACAAGACCCTTATTGGGGCGCTTGCCATGGTCGACAACGCTCGAAATTTGGCTCCTTTATCTTAGACTGCCACCGCTACTGAGAACCAGAAGCCCAGATCCAGGCGGGCCTCAGGGCCTCTATAGCGCCCCCTAACGTGTTGTGATTTTTGCCTCTCGCATTAAGGTGCCTGGTTGCCATGTAGTTTGTAGTAGTGGCATGCCCTTTGGTAAGCATATGTATCTCACCAAGCCGGACAAAAATGTAATGCCAATGCTTTAGCCACGCCCTACAGGAAGTGAGGTAATTTCACTTTTGTGTGAAATGCATGGCCACGAACACGGCGCATCTCCTCCTAGACCGTTCATAGGAACGTCACCAAAATTGATACACATCATCTACAGACATGGCTGACAAAAGTTACTAAATAGGTTTCACGTAGGGTAAACCGTTCAGAAGTTATACGTCAATCATTTTTCAATGCAGAATTTTACATGCTTAAAGGAATCTCTTCGGTGTTCAGTTCAGCACAAACGTGTGTTACTACCATCAGCAGTGCCTACATAGTGTTGCCAGATTGGGATATTTCCCGCCCAGTTCAGCGGTTTCAAGTGCATTTTGGTGGGTTTTGAACATATTTTGGGATGGAAAACGTCAGCAGTATCTGTTGCCATATTTTGGGCTGGAAAACGTCAGCAGTATCTGTTGCCAGATATTGCTGAAGTTTTCCAGCCCAAAATATGTTCAAAACCAAAATGCACTTGAAACCGCTCAACTGGGCGGGAAAAATCCCAATCTGGCAACACTGCCAGTATTCCGGAGGGGGTCTACTAGTAGCTATGCCGGATCCAAAGACAGTCCTCCTGTCAGAACATGTGTTGTGAAACGACATAAGATAAAGGTACGTAGAGCTATAGATTCTACATGATAATCATAAATGTAATCATAAAGTCGGCGTGATATCAGTCATGTATTTGCTTGTGAAAGCTTCCGGCTTTCATGTAACTGCCGCCTAGCAACGAGAGGCAAAGGGTAAAGAGGGTAGGCTATAATAGATTCTATTCGGAAGAGATCAACACAATTCTAGACTCCCAGAAGAGGAAGAGCTAGCACTAGAGAGTTCACCGGCGATTTCATGCGCCATTTCCATTGAGTAGAACCAGAGTAGAACCATAGGATGTCTATGAGTAGAACAGCCAGTGAACCGCAGCGTGTTCTCCCGCTGACGTCACAACATGGCCGCGAGCCACGGACCCAGTTTTCTTGCGCTGTGCAATTAAAAGTTGGATATTTGCGTAACAACAGCTTCTTTTCACGTAATTATAACAGAAATCTAACATGTTTGCCATGTTGTATAGTTTATTTAAGAAATTGCATAGAGTCATGTTCGTGTCATCAGCCCTTTAAAATACTTGAGATAATACCCTTACTGTATATTGTACTATAATCAACCTTTTGTATAGAGATCATTAATGCACTCCTGAAAGTTATAGGTCATCTGAAGATGCTACTCAAACAGACCTGTAGTCTTCAGTATCATCGAAGTCCTGCTTATTGTGTGTTGGTTTGAGGTAGTTACACTCTATCACCCCGATAACTCCCTCTCCTGTGTTGTCGGCCTGGTAACAGAACATGAACACTGTAAATGTCATAAATAAAAAAAAACATGCTGTTTGGTTTACTTCATAAAATAACCCCTGAACTGAGTCTGACTCTTACATGATGAAAGCCCCTGAAATAAGTAGTCCTGCATCACGGGCTACATGCACTCAATCACAATTGTTTGTCATTACCCATGAAAGGTTTTCATTTTGCCGTATGTGCAGTGGGCCAGCCTCTGCTTATTCAGGGAAGCATCCCATGTATTTTCACTGTGACAGATGAATAACTCGTCCAATGAATGAATACCTGGGGTGTGTTTCAAATAGTACCCAAATAAGTTGTGTGCTAGACACAGTGTGGTATGTTCTGAATATTTACCTTCATAGAATGCTGCATGCTCATGCTGAGCTCTTAGGGGAGCAAAATGGACTTTCAGCATAAACATTATACGTCAAATGTTTGGACACACCTAAGTCAATGGTTTTTCTTCATGTTTATTAATTCAAACACACTTCATCTCAAAGTTGTGATGGACTGTTATTTCTTTTTACTTAGCTGAGCGGTTCTTGACATAATATGGATTACTACAGTTGTGGAATATGGCTATTTACTGTATTTTTATTATTTACTGTTTGATCTCAAATGCATTAAGGCAAAAAAATTTCCACTAATTAACTTTTTACAAGGCACACCTGTTAATAAATAAATAAATAAATAAAACCCCACATTCCAGGTGACTACCTCATGAAGCTGGTTAAGATAATGCATAGTGTGCAAAGTGTCATCAAGGTAAACGGTGGCTGCTTTGAAGAATCTAAAATATGAAACCCATTTTGCTTTGAAACACTTTTTTTGTTTACCACATTCTTCAATACATGTTCCATATGTTACTTTATAGTTTTTATGTCTTGAATATTGTACTACAATGTTGAAAATAGGGCGGCACGGTGGTGTAGTGGTTAGCGCTGTCGCCTCACAGCAAGAAGGTCCTGGGTTCGAGCCCCGTGGCCGGCGAGGGCCTTTCTGTGTGGAGTTTGCATGTTCTCCCCGTGTCCGCGTGGGTTTCCTCCGGGTGCTCCGGTTTCCCCCACAGTCCAAAGACATGCAGGTTAGGTTAACTGGTGACTCTAAATTGACCGTAGGTGTGAATGGTTGTCTGTGTCTATGTGTCAGCCCTGTGATGACCTGGCGACTTGTCCAGGGTGTACCCCGCCTTTCGCCCGTAGTCAGCTGGGATAGGCTCCAGCTTGCCTGCGACCCTGTAGAAGGATAAAGCGGCTAGAGATGATGAGATGTTGAAAATAATCAAAATACAGAAAAAAAAACTAGGAATGATTCTGTCCAAACTTTTGACTGGTACTGTATGAGGCCTGATAACTGTCCAGTACCCCCTACAAAAAAGACTAGCACCAGGTCCAATTGACTGAATGCATACCATTTTTGGAACAATTTTCACGAGGATTGTGATCTGAACTCCAATATCACAGTCATCAATAAGTCAACAATGACGTCGCTCAGGGAAGGAGTTGCCAAGACCCCCAACACTGGCAACTCTTTCAGGTCCATAAGTAGAGACACCATTATGTGTCAGTTTGGACATAAAGACACCATGAGGGTCAATTTGGCATCAGGAGAGGCTTTTCTGTGTCTGGACAAAATTTTCCTGGATTTGCACATCTTTTTACAAGCTCCACTCTTCTGGGTGTATGCACTGCCTCTACAGCATGGAGATGAGGCAAGCCTCAATGAAGCTAGTCAACAATAGCCCTATCTAAGGAGCGTTCACATAAGGTAGACAGACTTTTGAACCTTATGCAACCCTTGGGAATTTACATACCCGACCATCATTACATTGTCTCAACCAGATCTGGGTGTGACGGTGTCTCAGAACTGCTAGGAAGAACTTAAAGGCCACCCAGGCTGCATTAAATTTGAGTGAATTTACTGTCTGTGTTCTAACCTTACACTGCAGGTCCATATGCCCCCTGTGCCTGTGAGAGACACCATACTGCTGGGGAACTCATCCTAGATGTACTCCTTTCACGAGAAAGGGTTTGCACCTTGTTGTGGATTCTAGTCAAGCATGGCCAATATAATTTAGGCGATGTAACTTCATCATGTTACTGCTTCAGGTATGCAGACTGCTTTGCCTGCAGCTGTTAGAACCTAAGAGACACGTTATCAACAAAATAACTTTGTGGGATATTGGCCATGGAGAGGAACCTATTCCTACTGCTGTTATCATAATGTGTGATTGTTCCTGGTCTGACCTTGACCCAGAGAAATAACATGGAGCTATAATTTGATAAGGAAAAGGGAGAAACAAAGGACATAAACATGAGAGGTTTTTGAGCTACACCATAAGAAAGGAAAAAAAAGGGATTTGGGCCCTGTTCACACCTGGGATTAACCTGCATCTTGGATGATCTAATCACAAGAGGACAGCTCTTAGAACATCAATTCACACCTAGCAGTAGAATTTCTCTCCACATGTGTCTCAAGTGAACACTTGTGATTGGATCTCACTTCCCCATTCTATACACAAATAAACACCTCATTTCCACTTGCAAAGACCAAGTGTATTGTTTTTAACTGATGGGAGGCAGCAATGCATTTCCCATGCCTAGCCTGCTGGAAATTAAAAGAAAAAAAATCAAAATGATATAGACTATTCCTTTGCACTTAACATGATGTCATTGGCACATGAATGAGTATGTAGTTCTGCTTACACAGAAGACTTCAGATGAGTAAGTGGTCCTTTAATATGGCCCAGGACACATTCGCATACACACTGATAAAAGAATGAGGCCATAAGAGGCGCAGACCACCGCCGAATGTGGTGTGAGTGATCAAATTACAATCCATCTTCGTGAGGAATCTGACCCCATTCACACACTGTACTCAAAGATGACCACTTGTGGCCCAGAATTCATGGTAATACCAGGTGTGAATCATCAAGAGCAAGCTAGATTTTGAAAGTATCCAACCGAAAAGTCCCACCTCTTCCCTTTAAAGCCACTCCTCTAAAACACATGAACTCATACTGCCTGATTACTGCTGGAGGATGAGTCCATTACTACCTCAACTACCTCATGCCTCATTCACATGTAAGAAAACACCAAACATTATCAAAATAAATGTCAACAATGAACATGGCTATGGACCCTTTTCACGTGACGTCACGACAAACGCGGCCGCCATTTTGGACATGTACTACCAGTAGTTTACCACAGCCAGCATTGAGGAACGGCAGCAAAGAAAGTGTTTATTTTCAGCAAGACGTCCATCATGCCACTATATTGTTGTGCACCTGGATGTAGTAACCATCAACAAACAAGGCAAGGGTTATCATTTTAACGGATCCCGGTAGATGCTGACCGACGGAGAAGATGGATAGTGGCCATTAACAGGAAAGATTGGCAGCCCTCGGCATACCAGTGCTTGTGCAGTGACCACTTTGTTGGAGGTAAGACGAATAAAATTAGCCAGAAAAGGCATTACATTGCTGTTAACATTCTGTGGCGGCGAGTGTGTAACCAAATAGGCTAAAATAACCCATTGTAACCTCTTTGTTCTTCTGTAGTAGCTATTAGCTAACGACATTAGCTAGCGTTGTGTTCCTTTGCTGTTGGTAGACTGTAGGACAGATCAGAGGCAGTGTCCTACAAACAGCGCTTAATTTGAGGGGGAGCAAGCTGGAGCGCGCTCCGGAACCTCGGGCGTTGGCTCCGGCAGCTATTTACACTGGATCCGGTGATCCGACACCTCTTTTGACTATGTAACAACAACAACAAAAAAAACCCAAATAATTAAATAAAAAAATGCAAGTTTATTTGGTGTTAATGTCTGATTTTGATATCTGTCTTGATGGTGATTTCTCTCATGAAACGACATCCACAAAATATCTGCAGATGAACTTAATTTGCAGTGTTATTACAAAACATGCCCAGAAGCGCAGCGCAGCGCCGCGCCCCCCTCCCCCCCTCTTTTTTTCCGCACCGGAGCCGCTCATCCTCTGCGCTCCGGGACCTCCCACTTTACAAATTAAGCACTGCCTACAAATAAGTGTTCAAAACAAGAGGAACATGTATTTGTCTCTTAAATCCAGGCTGTTCCCTGTAATCTGTAACAACGGTTGGAGAAAGTAATGGCAAATAGTGAGTGCACAAACCATAGAAGGTAAACTGCACACAGCGCCAGGGCAGTGTGATGGTAAACGTCGCTCTCTAAGCCTGCTAACCTCAATTTTTGAAAATACCTCTCCCTCTGCTCACCCTGTAAATGCCCTATGTCGCTGGATAGCGAAGGTGTTTTCTGCATCTCGCTCCTTTTTCTTGTATGTTCTCCATTTGTCGCCTTCCTCGCATTCAAACCAATTCGAGCCAAAGTCCGCTACATGTCCAAAATGGTGGTCGCATTTATGAAGGTCACGTGACTGAAAAGGGTCTATTGTTAGTACTCACAGCTGTCAATTAGCTCGTTAGCTTTAGCAATATGTCTGCCTCGCCTTGTGGAAGACTCCAGTCACACGCAATGAGTGCACAGCTAGAATGCACACAGGTAGGTAGGTAGGTAGGTAGGTAGACAGGCAGGTAGCCATCCAATCATTTCATTCACACTAAATTGACAGGCTTTTTACAGCCCTGTCAGTGCCACAGATCACAGATTTTTATTTTTATTGTCAAAACATTTGATTTATTCATTGCTGTTGAGATGTAAAGAGAATTTCAAGAAATATAACAAAAAAGGGTTCTCAAAATGACCTATTCTACCGGTAGCTTTAAGGAAGGAGCATGGGGGTTTCCATGTGATGATTATTTAGCAGCCAGTGAACACTTTGCAATTTGGGATGGTTGTCTTGGACATTACCTCATTCTTTGATGTTGTACCATATATAGTCATGTCGAAGATGGTCACGAGATGAGTGGAAGTAACAGGGAAAAAGAAATGGGATTTTTCATTCAAATAGAGGTGAGGGAGTGAGAAGAGCATGAGGAGCAGGAGGAGCTGAAGGAGAGCTGAGGGATGTGTGTGACCCAGGCAGCCTGCACTATTGCATAGCGGCCCACGGACCACACAGTACAGCTTGCTGAGAGAGAGAGAGAGAGAGAGAGAGAGGCAGAGCAAGGTCATGGAGAGAGGCTTTACTAACTGACATATTTGTAACTTACAAAAAGATCTTTGTAACTTTGTGGCTTACATCTGAGATTATGAATATGATATGGAGAAGTGTTTATCATATTTTACTTTTAGAAATGCTATAAAGTCTTTAACTTGGTGCAAGAATCCTTTGCACTATGTACTGTATGTTACCCAAACATTGATATATTACTATGCTTATATTAATTATCATGTAACGCTTCAAAGGTATGACAAATGGTCATGTGCCATTATAACCATGTCAGGTTTTATTATTAATAAATCTACTGAGTAGTCAGACTAAAAGTCATTCACTTACAGAATGTGGCTATCCTAATACTTCACTGCATTATGTTCTTTGTGGGCTTTCCATCTTAATCCAGAAAGCGAGTGCTTGAAGGACTTTTTGGTATATTTTTCATAATATCACTCGTGCATAATATTACTCGATTCCAGATGACAGAAATGTGTTAACTGGGAGAATTATATAAATGAGAATCTCAAATTACATAAATAAGAAGCATAAATCATATCCATTAGAAATATGTTAAAACAAATATTAAAGCATTGGTTGATTTAAATATTAAGTTTGTTGACTAATTTATGTATTTATTGATGTGTTAACACATAATCTTTATATCACTATGATTTCTGGTTTACTGTGTATAAATATGGTTGATGATGAGAATAATAGATTTTACTAAAAGGCTTTTAGCATTTCTGAAGCTATAGAGAGCGTGCACATGACGTCACGAGGTCACGTGATATTTGTTTATCTGCCATCTTGGACGGCAAGGCCGTGCATAGAACTTAGACGAACCCGTTCTAATTATCAAGTGTGTGGGAGTAGATCTTTCGAGAATGATTATATCTTGTTCAGCATTTGGTTGTACCAATAGACAGGGCCAAAAGGAGGGCCTGTCATTTTATAGATTCCCCGCAGACGAGGAGAGACGCGCAAAATGGGTGTCCGCTGTGCGAAGAGAAAACTGGAACCCCAGTTCTACCAGCCGAATTTGTAGTGAACATTCATATCAGGTAGGTGTAATCTTCTAATTCAATACTCCTAGTACATCTGTTAAGTTGATTTTCGGATTGAATGATAACTGCATACTTAGAAACTAGACAGTACAGTGTTTGTGGCCGTTAGTCTGCTTGATCTCTAACGTTTAAAATGGCTATGCCTAGCCCTACTACCCTGGCCTAGTCTATGACAATGTTTTATCTTTTTGGCTCATATATGCCTTTGAAAGGCCAATCCATAGTAGGGATGGCGAAAACTAAAAAAAATCTTGACCGACCACCGAGCCTCATTAGCCGGTTAAAGTCGGTTAACCTATGAGTTTAAACAGGGATGCAAACGGCGGATGCCGCCTTTTTCACGGCTGAATCGTGCAGATCCGATTTTTTTTTTGGGGGGGGGGGCGTTGGAGTGTCTGAATAATTTCATCAGAGTAAATTGTGTATTAAAATTACTAAATAAGCAAATGCCACAGTCCATGAAACATAGGAAGTATGAGAAAAAAACAGTAAATCAGAAAGCTGCGCACGTTTTCGCGGAAGCTGCGCACATTTGCGCAGCTTCCGCGAAAACGTGCGCAGCTTTCTGATTTACTGTTTTCTTCTCATACTGTACTTCCTATGTTTCATGGACTGAGTTTAGATTTCGAACATTCCTATGATAAAACGTCCTGCATAGTCTCTTTATGATAAACGTCTTAATGCCACTTACCCGTGAGGTTATCAAGTAGACTTCCTTCTTCAGAACCTTCCAGAGGTATAGTTGGGATAACCATTCCGCAACAAAATATTTATAAGCTTCCAGGCTCTTGTAAGCTTTGAGGGCTTTGCCAGTGTATCACGATTAACAAGAAAATTGTAAATGTCGTGGTAGGCCAGATTGGGCAAATCGCCGGCACCGCAGCTCCAAATTTCCCTGAATAAGGATTGCGGCAAGTTGTACGGATCTGCAATCCCCAACCTGGAACACTTTTCCACGTAACGCTGCCTCACGTCACCTTCAAGATGCTGAACAAACTTAGACAAGTAATTGCGCGATGTAGATGGGGTATTTTCTGAATTTTCTTGGGGATTACTCCCTGGATCCATTACGCTCACGCAAAGTAAACAATCCTGATGCCGTCCAATATGGCGGAGTACACACGTGCGGGTCACGTGACTGCACATCCTCTATATATAGTGTGTGTGTGTGTGAGGAGTAATGTTTATCAATTCAATTCAGTTCAAAGAACTTAATTTTTCTGTTAGGAACATCATATGTGAAACGCATCAGTGTGTATCCAAGTCCCCCCACACACACACACACACGCACATCACATACAACATACACCATGGGACAATTAAGAGTAGTAAATAAAGTTTGCAAAGCACAATAAATAACACATACTAAAAAAAGCAATAAATAATTAAATAGTATTTAAAATATTGGTCTTAAAACAAATCTGGGTTTCAACCATTTATGAGTCTAATTTCCATGAGGGAACCCTCCCAAAGGGATCAATAAAGTTTTATCTAATCTAATGGGTATAAGCACACAACTTGACATGGCTCTTTTAGTCCTGAAGGTGAGTGATCTTTTACCTGAAGGTAGACAGGACTGACTGTGTAGTGTCCAAGGCTATTTGCGTTCCTTTGAATTTAGTCCCTCTATTGTAAATGCTGATAAGTGGTTCCTGTTCCAATCCAATTATTTTACTGCTCAGTGTTAAGATTTTGTTCAATGGGTTGAATGTTAGACAGTGGCACAAACCAAGCTGAAATGTTAAAAGTAATTGCAGATTCATTGAAACATTTGTAAAAAGCTGTCAGGACTGATTGGTGGACCTGAAGTCTGCAGAGTTTCCTCAGGAAGAAACAGCGCTGCTGACACTTAGAAAAGATTAATTCAGTGTTTGCTTGGAAGGTGAGTCTGTGATCAATTGTTGTCCCAAGGTACCTATATGACTCGACCCTACAGTATCTATTTGCTGGTTGTTGACCAACAGAGTGGGGACACTGGGAGGTTCTTTACGAAAGACAACAACCAGTTCCTTTGTCTTGGCGATGTAATATTTAGATATTTTTGTTGATGGCAAGATTGAAAACTAACTCGGTATGAAATGAACTACACATCCTGAAATTTTCTCAGCTAGTTGTACAGTGGTAAAACCTTATTAAAATTAAAAAGGCTCTTCTTTTCATTGTTTACTTAGTTAAAACTAAAACTTTGTTCCAGTCTCCAGTGGGCCAGGGTCTGTGCTGCTTTCACAAAGACAAGGCCATGTTTTGTGATCAAGCCTTGTGTTCAGCTGATCCATCTCAGTCAACTTTATACCAGTATGACTGACATCTAGTCAGTGAACAGCCCAGAACAGTGAACCTCAAGAACATCCTACATTCTGGGGCAATGGGAACATGGAAATATGCATCACAAAGTTCCACTGATGTGAATCACTCTCGTGGCTGCGTGCATGTCCAACAACCTTAGCTTGCAAAAGTGGAGGACTTTCACAAACCAATTCAGTCCTGTTGGATCAAGAATAAGGGAAAAGCTACCACCATTTGCCTCAACACAAAATATGTTGAGTGAAACTCCTTGTTCTAAACAGGAAGGTTTTGATCCTACAAAATTTTGAACACCCTACAACGTCAGTACTCAGCAACCCCCTTGGCAGATATTTCATACACAGCATGTTTAAGATCTTCCCACAGACCTTCAACGATGCTCAAGTCAAGGGACAGTGAAGGCCATTCCAAAAGCTTCAGCGTGCATTTCATGTAGTTCATGGTGGACTTTGAGGTATGTTTTGGATTAATTTGCTGTTGTGGAAGTATTTTTTAAGCTTCAGTTTATTGACTGACTCACATTTGTTTCCAGAATTTGTTCATATTTACTGGAACCAATTCTTTCACCTATCATTTCAGTGTTTTCTGAGTCACTGGCTGAGACACAAACATCCCCTCCCAAAACTTACCTTTAGTGACTGTGGCCAAAGTATTTAGTTTTAATTTCACAGCAGAGTGGTGCACCACCAGTCCTGTGACTTTTAACTCTCATCAAATATAAAATAATTGTGCAGTTGTTAATAATTGCAGAATTTTTTTTTAAAGTTTGCTGCAGAGGTTGTATTTTTTTCTTTCCACTTCATGAATAAAAAAAAAAAGCATTATGCCAGGGGTGCCCAGACTTTTGCACACAAATGTAGGAGGTGCTTATTCTCATCTATTTAGATATACAGTACAAGAGTCTGAAACCACTTGTGAAAAAGTGTCTATTTTGCATTCTTTTCTAATTTAAAACAACTTTCATTACAAATTATATTATTGGCGGCGGCACGGTGGTGTAGTGGTTAGCGCTGTCGCCTCACAGCAAGAAGGTCCTGGGTTCGAGCCCCGGGGCCGGCGAGGGCCTTTCTTTGTGGAGTTTGCATGTTCTCTCCGTGTCTGCGTGGGTTTCCTCCGGGTGCTCCGGTTTCCCCCACAGTCCAAAGACATGCAGGTTAGGTTAACTGGTGACTCTAAATTGACCGTAGGTGTGAATGTGAGTGTGAATGGTTATCTGTGTCTATGTGTCAGCCCTGTGATGACCTGGCAACTTGTCCAGGGTGTACCCCGCCTTTCGCCCGTAGTCAGCTGGGATAGGCTCCAGCTTGCCTGCGACCCTGTAGAAGGATAAAGCGGCTAGAGATAATGAGATGAGATGAGATTATATTATTGACAATAACTTGAATGAAAAGTAAAATCTCATCTCATCTCATCTCATTATCTGTAGCCGCTTTATCCTTCTACAGGGTCGCAGGCAAGCTGGAGCCTATCCCAGCTGACTACGGGCGAAAGGCGGGGTACACCCTGGACAAGTCGCCAGGTCATCACAGGGCTGACACATAGACAACCATTCACACTCACATTCACACCTACGGTCAATTTAGAGTCACCAGTTAACCTAACCTGCATGTCTTTGGACTGTGGGGGAAACCGGAGCACCCGGAGGAAACTCACGCGGACACGGGGAGAACATGCAAACTCCGCACAGAAAGGCCCTCGCCGGCCATGGGGCTCGAACCCAGGACCTTCTTGCTGTGAGGCGACAGCGCTAACCACTACACCACCGTGCCGCCCCTGAAAAGTAAAATCTTTGAAGTATTTAAATAAATTTCAGAATCTCTTAGTATTCGTCATGTCCCCTTTTTCCTTTAATGACAGTGTGTACTTGAACTGTTTGTGCACACTGTCCACAAGTTTGTGCAAAAGTTTAACGTACATTTCAGATCAAATCCATTACAGTGTCAGATGAATACATGCTTCAGTAGAAGAGATTAGATATGAGGAAAATCTGAAAAAGCAGTTAAAACATTACCAATATCACATATTTGCTTCTGTTTAAATAGGGACCAAGAAATAATGCAGAATTTTGAATATTCAAGATACTGAACATTTACTTTTTTGTTTAAAATATTTTAAAATTCTAAAACCTTTTGTTTATTTCTAATTTAAAATTGTAAAAATAATCCCTATTTTTTCCATTTATAAATGGGGAAAAATCTTTATTTACTCTCTCTCTCGTAAACGTGATGTGGCGTATTGTTGGGAATACGCCACATCACGTCAAAAACTCCCAAGATTTTGCTACTAAAGTTACAGACCTCAAACTAGACTCCGATGAAACCATGGTTTCCTCCGATGTCACTTCTCTTTTCACCTGCATTCCCACCACAGAAGCAGTCGAATCTGTTAGAAAACGACTCCTTCAAGACAGCACCTTACTGGATAGAACGAACCTCACCACGGACCAGATTTGCACCCTGCTTGACCTCTGCCTGACTACCACTTATTTCCAGTTTAATGAAAGTTTCTACAGACAGAAGCATGGATGCGCCATGGGCTCACTGGTGTCCCCTATTGTGGCCAATCTTTACATGGAGGAAGTGGAACATAAAGCTTTGACCACTTTTTCAGGAGTTGCTCCCAGCCACTGGTTCAGATACCGTATGTAGATGACACCTGGGTTAAAATCAAAACCCATGAGTTGGAAGCCTTCTCTAAGCACATCAATGCAGTGGATATCAACATCAATTTCACTCGGGAGGATGTCAGTGGGAATAATCTAGCCTTCTTGGATTGTGATGTACACATTAGACAAGACAGAAGCCTTAGCATTGAGGTCTACCGGAAACCCACACACACAGACCAGTACCTACTCTTCGACTCTCACCACCCACTGGAACACAAATTGGAGGTCATTAGTACCTTGCAACACAGGGCTCAGAACATTCCTACAATGGTAGAGGGAAAAGAGAAGGAGCAGAATCACATCAAGAAAGCACTTCAGAACTGCAGGTATCCCAACTGGGCTTTCTTCAAGAGCAGAAAAAGGAACATAACGGACAAGGAGGACAACAGGAACAAACACAAGAACATTGTCATTCCCTACATTTCTGGTCTATCTGAGAAACTCAGGAGGATCTTCTACAAGCACAACATTCCGGTACATTTCAGACCCTGTAACACCCTGAAGCAGAAACTGGCCCACCCTAAGGACAGAATAGCCAGACACAAACAGGACAACGTAGTGGATGCAATTCAGTGCAGTGAGGAATGCACGGACTCGTATATTGGAGAAACAAAACAACCACTTCACAGGCGCATGGCTCAACACAGGAGAGCCAGTTCCTCAGGCCAGGACTCTGCTGTCTATCTTCATCTTAACAACAAAGGACACTCATTTCAGGATTGCAATGTACGCATTTTAGCCAGAGAGGATCGTTGGTATGAGGGAGGAGTTAAAGAAGCCATTTTTGTCAACCTGGAACGGCCATCACTGAACAGAGGTGGTGGTCTAAGACATCATTTATCAGCCACCTACAATGCAGTCCTTGGCACACTTCCCAGACAACTGAATGCACACCAAAACCCAGCTGTTTTCAGTCACTATGTTTACATGCACATAGAGAGAATCGAATTTCTGCCGTTGCTCAACTGAAATCGAAGTTCAAAATGCCATGTATACACCTTAATTCGGCTGAAATTGAACCGAACTTGATTTCTCGGAATCGAGCTACACGACCTAGTTTATGCGATTTCTGCCGCGCTACTTTGTGCATGTATACCCTATCGAGCTAGTAGTCGAGCTACTTCCGGAAGTGACGAGTGACGAGACCACAAGCGGGAAACACAACAGCCTCGGTCGGCATGACAACAGTAGTAGCGAGCAGCAGAAGAGGATAGGAGGAACAAACGAAGAAGAGAAAATGTGGATGTAGAGCTCTCTGAAGTGTGGGTGGAGCACAGAGGACGGCAGGACAAAGCTTCTGGTACTAATAGGCTTTTTATTGTCAGACTTTTCAGTTTAACAGCCTACTTTTATTCTTGAGAGAAAAACACAGCGCGCACGCTGTGTTCTAGTCCCGGGATGAGCTGTCCCCTCTGCTCTCCCTCTGCCTCCTTAAATAGGGCGCGGTTACTGGGAAGACACACAAACACAGGTTAATTACCGTCAGGTGTAGTAATTCTGCCACTCACCTTCCCTGGGTCCGCCCTCCTGTCACAGACCGGCGCTTGACCACGCCCCCACTGCCACAGGCAAGCAGAAACGTGCACTTCTGGAGCAATGAGGAGACAGAGTTCATGCTCATTCAGCTTAAGGAGTTGAATATATTAAAATTCATGGACGGGAGAAAAACGCGCAATGGAGAACACGGAACTGATAACTTTGTTTACACTCTTGAATAGCTCTTCTTCATGACGACAACCAGAAGTGTACCAACACGATGGGGCGTGTTGCGCCACCTGTGGCTCGGGTGCACAATGCACCTCACACAATAGCCCGATTTCATTGTGTGCATGTAGGATTGGATTTCTCTGGCACCCCTGCTGGGACCTTCAGCTCGATTACCGACAGCAGCTCGATTTGGATGTGCATGTAAACGTAGTCAGTCACTACGTTTACATGCACATAGAGAGAATCGAATTTCTGCCGTTGCTCGACTGAAATCGAAGTTCAAAATGCCATGTATACACCTTAATTCGGCTGAAATTGAACCGAACTTGATTTCTCGGAATCAAGCTACACGACCTAGTTTATGCGATTTCTGCCGAGCTACTTTGTGCATGTATACCCTATCGAGCTAGTTGTCGAGCTACTTCCGGAAGTGACGAGTGACAAGACCACAAGCGGGAAACACAACAGCCTCGGTCGGCATGACAACGAATCATGACAACGGCATGAATCTTTTCTTTTTGTGGCATTGTTTGCACTGTTAAAATTTAGCTCACTTACTGTATCACCAAATACATCTGTACAGCTGTTGCATAGCTGTGAATTGTGTACATAAACAAGTCATTGTATTTGTGTGTGTATACATGTCCAACATCTGAAGAATGTCAATAAAAACAAAACAACTGAACTTTTTGTGTGTTTATTAAGACATAAGTTAAATTGTAAGCAAAAAAATATATATTTTTTGTAAGCAAAAAATGGTCTTTAGAAAAATATTATTGTGCAAAATAAGTTGTCTTACAAAACAGTGGTCTGCGCCGGACAGTTTGTAGCCATAGTCTGTTAGAGCAAGCCTAACAGCTTGAACACGGAACTGGCCTAGTGTTGCCAGATTGGGGATTTTAAGTGTATTTTAGCGGATTTGAACTTGTTTTGGGCTGGAAAACGTCAGCAGTATCTGGCAACACTATAAGCTCTTCTTCATGACGACAACCGGAAGTGTACCAACACAATGGGGCGTGTAGCGCCACGTGTGGCTCGGGTGCACAATGCACCTTGCACAATAGCCCGATTTCACTTGTGCATGTAGGATTGGATTTCTCTGGCACCCCTGCTGGGGCCCTTTGCTCGATTACCGACAGCAGCTCGATTTGGACGTGCATGTAAACGTAGTCAGTGACTCACAGGAGGACAGAAAAAACCAGCAATCCATTGATCACCCCAACGACTCTCGAGGTCGTTCACACCCAGCCCCCAGTGACCCACACCAACAGGATGACTCAACGACACCTTAGGATTGCTTTTCATCCATAGAGGATAAATACCTGATACTCCCTATTATACCCTGTCCACACTAGGGATTTTGTACTGATACAAAACTCCTTTCGTACCGCAACACCTGTCCACACTAGCAACTATACCGGTACTGTAGCGGTATAACTGTATCGGTACGAAACCCACAAATGTATAGGTTTCGTACCGGTACAGTATCGGTACTGTAGCGCTTCGCTGTAATGTGGACAGATGAAGCGGCTCTGTATCGATACAAATATAATGCGCATGCGCAAAGTCACACACCTCAATCAATGTCTTCGCTGAATAAAATAGTGAAGAACGGAGATTCATTTGTTTCTTTCTCAACTGCATCGCGCGTTTTATACGATTCGACTGAATAAATGACCACCAGAAATACAGACTGTACATTGACAAAAAGCGCACACACGTTGTTTCATCCGTACGGAAGCCGAGAGAGGCCCTTCATATAATCCTTTTTTTTAATTCACCTTGTTATCCTGAGATAATGACATAATTAATTCAGGATCTCAAGAAAACAACACAACTAATTCAAGATCTCGAGAAAACAAAACCGTTATTTCGAGATCTCGAGAAAACAAAATTTTTCCGTGATCTCGAGTAAACAGCTGAGAAATGGTTCATTCAGGTGCGCCAAGAGACTTGTGATATGCTGACTTTGGGGCTATTTCTCATTCTGTATAGACGCAACTTTGGTCATTAGAATGTCTGGAATAATCGATCACCTAATAAGGCAATATTTTGATCAGGGGTTGACACAGGGAGAGATTGCATTAAGTCTTTTAATAAGGGATAATTTCAAAATTAGTCCGCGGCACCTCCGCAGAAGACTGGCCTGGCTTCGTCTCTACCGACGGAGACACAGTGATCCAGCTGAGATCATGAAATAATTGTTTTGTTTTCTCAAGATCACGGAATAATTGTTTTGTTTTCTCGAGATCTCGAAATAACGGATGCCATATATTCTCGGAAGGAAGTTACTCGGTAACCACGGAAACATTTCACGCACGCGCATTTCAACTACCGTGAAAGAAAACCACAAACATTTCTCACTAGTGTGGACAGATGCACTAAACTGTACCGGTATACTTTGTATCGATACAGTTATACCACTTTCGTACCGGTATAAGTGTGAACACAGCATATGTCAGAACTGAAGAAGCCTTTCGGATGAGAGGTGAAACGTCTTTAAGAATCTTCAAGCAAGTCCAGTTGCTCTCTTTTATAGAATAGAATAGAATGCCTTTATTGTCACTATACACATGTACAATGAGATTAAAGCATCTCCAATAACAGTGCAAACAGCGTGTAGAGAGAAAGCGAGAGAGACAGAGGAAGGGGGAAAAAGGGGGGTGTAAGGGGGGTAAGGTGCACAGTCTGAGGTGTATGTGTTGTGTTTCATATTATGGAGTGAGGTATTGCACATAAAGTATTGCACAGAGACAGTCACATTATAAATTATTGCACGAGAGAGTCACATAAGATAAAATATTACACATTATGAAGTATTGCAAGGTAAGGTAAGGTGCAAAGACTTGGTATATGTGCTGTGTGTAAGGTGCACAGTCCTGAGGTGTGTGTTGTGTGTAAGGTGCACAGAT
Source organism: Neoarius graeffei (assembly GCF_027579695.1). Taxonomy (NCBI): domain Eukaryota; kingdom Metazoa; phylum Chordata; class Actinopteri; order Siluriformes; family Ariidae; genus Neoarius; species Neoarius graeffei. The sequence goes on from NC_083577.1 coordinate 38,998,758, forward strand.
TTGTATCCTTGTGCCAAATACTAGAGTAACAAAATGTAAAAATATATTTTTTTATTTAATAAAAATATATTACTCTAGTATTTGGCACAAGGATACAAATCTGTGCACCTTACATACAACACATACACCTCAAGATTTTACCACCCACAGTCTCTCTCTCTCTCTCTCATTGTCAGGCTAGACTTTTCTTCTCCATGTTCTCTTCCTGCATGCAGATTATTGAAGAAATGTAAAACAAATTAAGAATTACACAAACAGATCCTCACCTTGCGCTGACAGGGGACACGCTCATAAGCTTTGATGAGGCGGTTATTGTGGTACATCATCAATCCATAATGTTCTTTGCTCTTTGTGTTGTAGCCAAATATGATTTTCGTTCCCTTTGTCTGAGAAAAAGACTTAAGGATCATGGCATTTAAAATCTCTGAATAATTTAATAAACTCTCACGTACATCACTAAATATATTTTTACATTTTGTTACTCTAGTATTTGGCACAAGGATACAAAACAAGCAGGCTTGTATGTGTCCATGTGAACCTCTGCTAGAATGTCTGGGAAATAAAGGGTTTCCACCTCCAGGTCTTGAAGGATGATCTGCATTCTTGGCTTCAGGTACAGGATACTGCAGTATGCCTGAATCAAGAGAAAAATAAACAAGCAGACTTGACAACGCACTGACCAGTGGGTAAACGTAACTTTGACTCCTGAATTAAACTGCACCTGCAGATTTGAGGAGAAGCTGCTGCAAAACCTCAGTTCAATTCATTTCAGACATTAGCACATTCTCACTCACCTGCATATCGAATCATGCATGTGTGTATTGCTACCATATACAGTGGATATGAAAAGTCTACACACATCTGGTGAAATCACAGAAGCTAAAATAAATCATCTTAGAGCTTTTTCTACCTTTAACATGACATAGCGACTAACAAACTTTAGATGAAATAGAAATGTTTTGATTGTGTGTATACCAGTGGTGGGTGATGGGGTGGTTATTACTGTATAATACCACAACTTACGAAGCAAAAGTGGTCCAGGGAAGGACAACCGGTGAACTGGTGACAGGGTCATAGGTGTTGAAGGCTCACTGATTTACATGAGGCACAAAAGCTAGCCCATATGGTCCAATCCCACAGAAGAGCTAAATGTAGCACAAACTGCTGAAAAAGTTAATGCTGACTAAAATAGAAAGGTGTCAGCATTAACTTGATTAATTGTTTTGATAAATTTGTGTACTTTTTATTATTTTCATACAAAATACATCGTGGATCTGAGTGACACGTTTCTTAATATTTCAATCTGATGACGTCATGCTCCGTGTTTTACTGCTGACTAGATGTGCATTGTCAAAATGGTGAACCGGTTCAAAATTAAAATACTTTTGATTAACTTGCGTATTTTTTAATGTACTGTATGTGTCTATATAATATAAAGAACACTATACGGTGGTGCGAAGATATGAAGTTTATCTTCTCATGTTGAAAATATTTTCATTCGTTCGGTTCACTCACGAATCTATTTACCATTCAGAAATAAACTTCATACAGTATCTTCGTGCTACTGTGTAATATCCTCTCTCTCATATATATATATATATATATATATATATATATATATATATATATATATATATATATTACTCACACACACACACACACAGTTGTGGTCAGAAGCTTACATACAGTGACATGAATGTCATCTTTGATATGAATGTCATGGCAATATTTGGGCTTTCAGTAATTTCTTTGAACTGTTCTTTTTCTGTGGCAGAATGTACAGCATACATCTTTAATAAAAAAACACTAGAATTTGGTGCACAAGTTAATTTTCTTTGGGTTTTCTGAAATTGACACAGGGTCAAAATTATATACAGGGTCAAAAATTTACATACACTCACTTAGATTATTAATTCAGAGGTGCTGAAACTTCCAAAACGTCTTTTATCTTGCCAAGGCCGAGGTCTCTTAACTTCCTGCTAGTGATCATGATTGACTACAGCTGGTAGCTTCTCTGTGGCTTCATAAAAAGGGTTTGTTTACAGCACTCATTGGATTGACCGGCACACAGTAAAATGGGAAATTTGCCCATTTTCCTCTCCTGAAGTATGAGCATCAAAAGTCTTTTCAAAAACCAGATCAACATTAGCACAGTCTGCCATTTCATGCCAAAAAGCTGAAGGAAGTGTCAACTGGCTAGTTAGACTTGTTTACAACAAATTTCAGAAATGAATGCAAGTAATATAACTTTATGCCAATATATTTGCAGTATTCCAGGCTATACAGTGCGATGTGCTCAGAAAAAAAAAAAATCCGTCTGTGTGATGAATGAATTTAGCGCAGTAGCACCAGAGGTGGACAAAGTACCCAACTTCATTACTTAAGTCAAAGTACAGATCCCACTGGTCAAATGTTACTCCAATACAAGTGAAAGTTGTACAGTCAAATTTTTACTTAAGTTAAAGTACTGAAGTACTTGCTTTTAAAATACTTAAGTATTAAAGTACATTTTCTGTCAACACATCCTTGTATTATTGCCACAACGCTTACAAAACCTAACACCATTACCAAAGACAGAAATGTGAATTCACAAAATAAACACATGCTGTGCCATCATGCTCATGGTGGTTTAATATTAAGCTAGCTGGTTAGTGAAGCTCCACCTGACATGCTAGCAAACTTTTCAAACTCAAAATCATATTGGGTAGCTAATGCTACTAGAAAAGAAAGATTTCTACATTCTGTTTATTTGGCAAGATTATGCTAAAACATATTTCTGAAAGGACTTCAGATAAGTTAACATTATTCATGTTAGTGTAACTCCGTTTTTACATGCTAACTAACAGTGTCCAAGTTAACTAGCTGTGTGTTAACGTTAGCCGTGGACAAGGCTATGGCAACTTGGCGGGAAAATCCATAGAAAGTAATTTGACTAACCAGACTGCATAGCTATTGCAACATTATCACTAACTGTAAAAGCACAGACAACTTCATTGCAAGTTTTCTCTTGGAATAAAACGTTTATATCCCTCAATATGCTTCCGCAGGTCAGACGGTGAGTTTTTGTAGGCTGTAATGTGGTTCGTTTTTGGCAAACAAAGCAAACATTTAAAACGAAATAAATCTTTATTCCTTTTAGAAAACTGAAACATGGGTTCAAGGTATGGCTTTGGGTGTGTGTGCATTCCCCAGAAGAACCACCTCCTTCCATTCTGCCATTGACTGATCGTGTTCAAATAATGCTGCTGAGAAATCATTTATCTTGATTTTATACAGTCTGTGGACGGGACGGGACCCTAGTGATTACTAATAGGCTGTCTCGGTGTCACCTGCAAAAAAACCAGTCACGTTTTAGAAAAGAAAAGAAAAAAACATCCTCTTTCAAAATTGCTTCATAGTAACGAGTAACAAGGACCTTGATAGAAATGTAGTGGAGTCAAAAGTACAATATTTGCCTTTCAAATGTAGTCAAGTTAAAGTCATAAGTTTCCAAAAAAAAATACTCAAGTAAAGTACAGATACTCAAAAAGTGTACTTAAGTACAGTACTCAAGTAAATGTACTTTGTTACTGTCCACCTCTGAGTAGCACACATGCGATAGTTTTGTGTGTGTGAGAGAGACAGAGCTGCTTGTTTGTGTGAAGTGAGGGTTTGTGTGCCACACAATTCCTAGTGAACAATGAGTCCCCATTTCCTCAGTGAGTCACACTAGCTCACAAGGCTGAGCAGTAGCTTTGCTACAAGTAGCAGTGTTACTAGTTTAACTACATTTTTCAATAGTGTGGTGATAATGTCACCGTTTTTATGGTGGTGTTTAAACTGTGTGATCACTGCCACATGAAGAATTATGGGCACTATGAACATCTGAATATGCAATTGGTATTACCTCATGCATTTCAAGTGTATGAGTAGAAAAAAAAAGCACAATGTGAAATTATATGGTACCATACACTTGTGATTAACACAACACAAATGCACATATTTAAATGAAAATATGTAATGAGCACTGAATGGGACAAAATATGTTACACTCATTTTTTTTTTTACACACCAAAGGTCTGAAAATAGGTTGTGAATGTATGCCACGCCTTTGGTGCTGAGCCTGCAAAACAGACACAGTGGCAAATAGCCAGTGGAGTTGGAACACATCATTGGACTGAGTTTAAGGAACAACAGACATTTAAAGGCATAAGATCATGCCTTCGGGTGGAGCTAAGTGATACAGACAAAAGTGGCAAACTGCCAAAAGGTGTTGGTTATTTACATGAAGGATGGTACTGATCCTGGCTGAAAAGTATATAGTGTCTGTGTAAAAGTAAAACAGTGGCATCTCTGCAGACAAGCACGGCTGTTTGCTACTTACATAATATAATACACTTTTATTATTATCACATAATAAAAGCCTAAAACTGCAACTCCTTGTGTCTATTTAGTTTTTTTCTGATTCAGAGCTGAACTCAGTTTCCACGACATTTTATGAATCAAACAGCTTTCAATAGTGAAGCTCTTTTATTCATAACTAGCAGGCTACCCAACGTTGCCTAGGCTTTGCAAAATTCTGGGTTGCCCCCAGATTTCCATGTCAAATTTGGCGAACATCCATTGAGAAATTATGTTAACCCAAGAGAAACAAAAATCCAAACATCCACCACCCAGGGGCTCACCGGGGACCCCCTGGGCACAAATATGGAATTTCTGAGTTCTGCCGAATTGTGGCTATCTCCTGTACCTACAGTACGTGCCAAGTTTAGTGAAGATCTGTAGGGAGTTTGTGTTGATAAATGTAACATGAAAGGCATTGAGAGAGGGGGTGGGTGGATGTTGTGCCCCCCAGGGACATTATTCCTGGGGCCCGTACATGAATGTCAGGGTTTTCATGAGTATGGAAAACTACAGATGAAATGTGAAAAGTAACGGATTCGGCCATGGGTCATGGGGACTGCCTAGGCCCCCATGTGGGTCCAGGGCAATGTCCGGGTGGGGGAACCGGGGGGCGAAGCCACCAGGCCGAAAACAAATTTCGCAATTTCTAACAGCCAATCATTAGCTCTCCATGGTCCATCTGAAATAGAAATTCAACAGTCATTCCTGGGTCTCATGGCAATTACAGTTCGTATGCCACAAAGCCTAATCAAGATTTGGGAAATCAGAACATAACATGAACGCTTGCAGAACGAAGAAATCGAATGTATAACAACAAACATGCAAAATAGCAATAACTTTTAAAATGTAAACTGGGCAGGGTTCTCCACTTTTCAAAAATAAAAGGAAGTGGTGGGGGCCAGGGGGACGAAGTCCCCCTGAAGCTGACAGACTTTGGGCTTTTTTGACAGTGAAACAGGCCAATAAATTGAAATGCTAAATCATTGTTAAAATCATTTTACAAAAAAAAACACACATTCTTACTGTACATTTCATTTTTGTCAATGTGAGACTCATTTGACATTTCAGTTGAGACTGATGAGCCTGTTGTGCATCCCTGAATTAATTATATTTTTTTCTGTGTGAAAAATAAATGAACTTCCATGCATAAATAAAATACCCAATTACAATAAATGCATACATTTTTTACAGTACACATAATGTTAATTGGGTGAAACCACTCCAATCCATGCACGAACTGGTGCATGTGCCCAAGACTGGCACTACAAAGCCACCCCGGCCTCCGTAGTTCGGGTCCTTTGACCCAGGAGCCCAGAAGTCCTGCAGTAAACAAACACTGAAGCAGTGGGAAAATGCAGCTCTCGCCTACACAATCACAGATACATAAAAAAAAAGACCTAAACTTAACTAATGTGTGTGTTGTTATATGATTACTGTAACTATGTATGGTCAGAAAAGATGATACATAAGCATAACCGTTGCACAATAACGCTACAAACACCCGCAAAGTTATTTAGCTGCTGGCTAGTTATTTTGGCTACTTCAGGTAGCCCCGTATGCATTTGTTTAATGGTCTTCTGCGTGTTAAATAGTTACAAAATTATAATAAAGTGAATACTTTGATTTATTTGGTGTATACTAATGATGTTACATTGTTTATTTTTTTTGTTTGTTTGGGGTTTTTTGGCCAAGGGAAGGGTGGCGGGCCAGAATTATAACGTGGTGGTGCACCACTTTAAAAGCGCCCGGGGAGAACACTGCTGGGCATTTTCTGCGAGACTTACCATTTTTTTCTGCGAAGCCGAAATTGAACAGCGTTCGCTTTCATTTTTTTGTGGTCACCATCACACTATACCATACAGGATAGGGTTGCCATCTTACCATGTGGGAACCACTGTTAGGGTTTTGCTGGGATTCGAACCTGGTTCGTTGGTGTGATAATCCAGCAAACCCCCACTAGGCCACCAGGGGGATGACTCAAATGCAGAGGCGTGAGGCGGAAGTAGAAAAAGAATCAAATGGTTTATTTAAACTATATACACTATATACAGGGCAAAACAAAAGACAAAAAAAACCAAAGAGTAAATCCAAAAGAAAAGCAAAGTGCAAAAATTCAAAAGCTAAGAAGATCAAAAACACAGTACAAAGGAAACTGGAGATAAACATAACAGCACAAAGACTCCGTGACAAGAGGACTGAACTCAGGGGTATAAATAGACAAACTAATTAAGGACACAGGTGAAGATAATTAGGCAATTAACACAAACACAAAACACAGGAACAGTGGCGGCCTCTAGAGGCCAAAATAAACACGACATGAAAAGGAAATAACAGCGGCCTCTAGAGGCCAAAACAGTCCTAGTCCTAACAGGACCCCCCCCTCTAGGAGCGTCTCCTGACGTTCCCAGGGCGATCCGGATGGGCCGAATGGAAGTCCCGACATAGTTCTTTATCAAGGACATCCCGAGCAGGAACCCAGCAGCGCTCCTCAGGACCATAGCCCTCCCAGTCCACCAGATATTGCAACCCGCCGCGGACCCGGCGGGAGTCAAGCAGGCGATTCACAGTGAACACAGTCTGCCCCTGGAAGATGCGGGGGGGTGGGGGGTTCCTAGGGGCAGGGGCATACGTAGACGTCAGTACGGGCCGTAACAGGGAAACATGGAAAGTGGGGTTGATCCTCAGAGTCCGGGGCAACTGGAGCCGGTAGGAGACAGGGTTCACCCTGCGCACCACCTTGAAGGGGCCAATGTAGCGAGGAGCAAGCTTGCGGTTCTCCACCCGCAGTGGAAGGTCCTTAGTGGACAGCCAAACACGCTGCCCAGGGCGGAAAGCGTGTGCAGGTCTCCTATGGCGGTTGGCCTGAGTCTGGTTGGTTCTGGAGGTCTGTATGAGGGTCTTCCTGACCATGCTCCAGGTCTTGCGACACCGTCTCACATATTGGTTGACCGAGGGCACCCCCGCGTCCTCCTCCTGGTCCGGGAACAGAGGTGGCTGGAACCCGAATTGGCACTGGAATGGCGACAGCTTGGTGGCCGATGACTGCAGGGTGTTGTGGGCGTACTCCGCCCATGGCAGCCAGGTGCTCCACGATGTCGGGTTATCCATAGCCAGGCCTCGCAGGGTGGTTTCCAGGTCCTGGTTGAGCCTCTCTGTCTGACCATTGGACTGTGGGTGAAACCCAGAGGAGAGGCTGGCAGTGGCTCCGATGACCTTGCAGAACCCGTGCCACACTCGGGAGGAGAACTGGGGCCCTCGGTCTGAGACGATGTCCTGTGGAAGACCAAAGACTCGGAAGACATGATTAAACAAAAGTTTCGCAGTTTCAAGAGCAGAGGGGAGTTTGCACAGTGGTATGAAGCGGCAGGCCTTGGAGAATCTGTCAACTAAGACCAAAATGACCGTGTTACCTTGTGACTCAGGGAGACCCGTGATAAAGTCGACTGCCACGTGGGACCAGGGACGCCGGGGAATGGTCAGAGGATGCAGGAGACCCTGGGGACGCTGTCGTGGGTTCTTGGTTCTGGTGCAAACCTCACAGGACAGGACAAATGACCTTACTTCCTTCTCCATGTTAGGCCACCAGAAGCGTCTTTTCAGGAAGTCCAGGGTCCTCCGAGCTCCCGGGTGGGCGGTGAGAGGGGAAGAGTGACCCCACTGGAGAACCTTGGCCCGGGCTTGATGTGGGACGTACAAGAGGCCTGGTGGCCCCGTCCCAGGACCGGGGTCCTGGCGTTGGGCTCGTCGGACAGCCTCCTCAATACCCCAGCGGACAGGGGCCACAATCCGGGACACAGGGATAATAGGCCCGACTTCATTCTCCCTGTTAGTGGCAGAGAACAGTCTGGACAGTGCGTCAGGTTTGGTGTTCTTGGAGCCGGGGCGGTATGAGAGGGTGAAGTCAAACCGACTGAAAAACAGGGCCCACCTAGCCTGTCGAGGGTTCAGTCTCTTGGCTTGCTGGAGGTACTCCAGGTTCTTGTGGTCAGTCCAAACCAGGAATGGATGTTGTGCTCCCTCCAGCCAGTGCCTCCACTCCTCAAGGGCCAGTTTGACCGCTAGCAGTTCTCGATCCCCCACATCGTACCGGGACTCAGCAGGACTCAGGCGGTGGGAGAAGTAAGCGCAGGGGTGCAGCTTTCCTTCCGAACGTTGAGAGAGCACCGCGCCGACACCACTGTCCGAGGCGTCCACCTCCACGATGAATGGTTGGGAGGTGTCCGGGAGAACCAGAATGGGTGCCGTGCAGAAGCGGTCCTTGAGGTCTTTGAACGCCTTTTCTGCCTGAGGAGACCAGCCATAAGATCCACCTGTCCCTTTGGTGAGGTCTGACATGGGTGCTGCCACAGAACTGAAGTTCCTGATGAACTTGCGGTAGAAGTTAGCGAATCCTAAGAACCGCTGAACCTCCTTAACGGACTTGGGAGTAGGCCAATCCCGGACGGCCAGGGTCTTGGCAGGGTCCATTTGGAGTTGGCCTGTCCGTACAATAAATCCCAGAAAGGAGACCTCGGGAACATGAAATTCGCATTTCTGGGCCTTGGCGAACAGATTGTTCTGTAGCAGCCTCTGGAGAACCTGGTGGACATGGTGGCGGTGCTCCTGCACGGTCTTGGAGAAGATAAGGATGTCGTCGAGGTAGACAAAAACGTATAGGTTAATCATGTCCCTTAAGACGTCGTTGATTAGGGCCTGAAAAACAGCTGGTGCGTTGGTGAGTCCGAAGGGCATCACCTGGTATTCATAGTGCCCAGACGGGGTGTTAAAGGCAGTCTTCCACTCATCTCCCTGTCGGATACGGATGAGGTGGTATGCGTTCCGTAGGTCCAACTTGGTGAAGACGGTGGCGCCTTGGAGCAGGTTGAAAGCAGTGGACATCAGTGGAAGGGGATATCGGTTGCGCACAGTGATCTTGTTCAGGCCCCTGTAGTCAATACATGGTCGGAGCCCCCCATCCTTCTTGCCGACAAAGAAGAAGCCGGCACCAGCAGGTGAGGTGGAGGGTCGAATGAACCCAGAGACCAGGGCATCTTTGAGGTATTCCTCCATGGCCTTGCGTTCTGGCTGAGAGAGTGAAAACAGTCTGCCACGAGGAGGGGTAGTCCCAGGGAGCAAGTCGATGGCACAGTCGTAGGCCCGGTGCGGAGGAAGAACGGCGGCCCTGCTCTTGCTGAATACCTCCTTGAGATCCCAGTACTCTGTGGGAACTTGAGATAACTCGGTGAGATCAGGGGGCTCGGCAGGAGACACAGGAGAGCTAGAGAGCAGACAAGAGGCATGGCATGCAGGGCCCCATTCCACAACCTGGCTTGTTACCCAGTCTATGCGAGGGTTGTGGCGAGTAAGCCAAGGAAGGCCTAGAATAACTGGGAACTCAGGTGAAGGAATCAGGTGCAGGGATATTTCTTCCTTGTGACCTTGAGACTGGAGGAAAACTGGAGAAGTAACTTGGGTGACTCTTCCATCACCTAACGCTTGGCCATCGAGGGCAGACACAGACAGTGGGACTTCAAGAGGTGCAGTCGGAACATTGATAGTTTGGGCGAAGTGAATATCCATAAAGTTCCCAGCCGCCCCTGAGTCTAACAAAGCTTGACAAGAGTGGACAGACTCACCCCAGGAGATGGAGACCGGGATGTAGATTCCTTGGCCAGGGAGTCCGGGAGAGAGGGTAGGCCCCATCACAACCCTCCCTCGGCTGGACGGGGCGGTCCTTTTCCCAAGAGTTCGGGACATGATGCTTGGAAGTGACCAGGCTTGCCACAGTAGATGCAGCACCTGTCCCTCCTTCTGCGCTCCCTCTCAGATGCGGAGAGGCGAGTACGACCCACTTGCATGGGTTCTGGACAGTCACTGAAGGAGGTAGACGGTCTCCAGGTAGAGGTAGGGAGGCTGGGGGGGCTCAAGGCTTGGTGGCGTTCTCTCATCCTGTTGTCCAGACGAATAGCATGTGAGATGAGGTTTTCAAGGTCACTTGGGCATCCAATAGAGGCCAGACCATCCTTGATGGGGTCAGACAGACCATGGTGGAAGGCTGACACCAGGGCAGTCTCGTTCCATCCACTTACTGCTGCGAGCATTCGGAACGAGATGGCGTAATCTGCGACGCTTCCTCCTTGCCGGATGGACATGAGCTTTCGGGCTGCGTCCTGATGTCCGCCTGATCGAAGACCCGAAGCATCTCTTCAGAGAACAGCTGGAAATCAAGGCACTCGGGTCCCTGTCTTTGCCAGATAGCAGTAGCCCAGGCTCGCGCCTTACCAGCTAATAAGGTGATCACAAAGGCAATCTTGCGGCGATCCGTAGTGTAGGTGGTAGGCTGAAGCTCAAAGGTGAGTTGACACTGGGTAAGGAACTCTCGGCACTCACTGTGCTTGCCGTCGTACCTCTGTGGTGCAGGAAGGCTGGGTTCGCAAGGTGAAGAAGGCAGCATGGCAGGAGGCACAGGAGAAGGAGCGGGAGCTGGATCAGGAGATGCAGGCAGAGATGTCAGCTGTGCCAGGGTTTTCCCGATTTGCTGAAGCAGTTCCTCGTGGCGAGCAAGGGCCTCACGTTGGCTGGTGAGCGTACGTCCATGAGCGTCCATGGTTGCTCCGAAGCGTGTCAAAGCTGCCGTAATTCCCTGAAGGTTGGCCGGGTAGACAGTTGAAGCAGCCTCTGCTGAGTCGGTCATGACGGAGTCTTTCTGTTAGGGTTTTGCTGGGATTCGAACCTGGTTCGTTGGTGTGATAATCCAGCAAACCCCCACTAGGCCACCAGGGGGATGACTCAAATGCAGAGGCATGAGGCGGAAGTAGAAAAAGAATCAAATGGTTTATTTAAACTATATACACTATATACAGGGCAAAACAAAAGACAAAAAAAACCAAAGAGTAAATCCAAAAGAAAAGCAAAGTGCAAAAATTCAAAAGCTAAGAAGATCAAAAACACAGTACAAAGGAAACTGGAGATAAACATAACAGCACAAAGACTCCGTGACAAGAGGACTGAACTCAGGGGTATAAATAGACAAACTAATTAAGGACACAGGTGAAGATAATTAGGCAATTAACACAAACACAAAACACAGGAACAGTGGCGGCCTCTAGAGGCCAAAATAAACACGACATGAAAAGGAAATAACAGCGGCCTCTAGAGGCCAAAACAGTCCTAGTCCTAACAACCACATGATATGCTATAATTTAATACATGCTAAACGATTGAACGGTATAAGAAGGGTTAGCCAATCGGTTCCCACCTTTTATCTAGTCACATGTACACAGCCTCAGCAACCAAATGGCGCGCAAATAACGCCATTCCTTATCAAATAAGTCTGACAAGAAAGTTCAAGAGCTTGCGAATGTTTTACACACACACACACACACACACACACTACTCCTTTCAGAAGAAGAACCATTTGACCTTGGTTTCATTCATTGGTTAAGTTTTCAAGAAAAAGATAAATAAGTTCGAGACTACTGGCTACCATGCCACTGAAAAAAAAGGCCACTAGAGTGGTGGCTACAATTATAGACATTCCATAATTATCAACACCTTTTGAGATTTACCAATAAAAAACAACTTTACAATTTTTGAGTGCAAAACTATTCATGAAAACTGCGGCCCTAAAATTATCAAGGTAATATCCTCTTTGCAGCTAGAGGCCACATGCTTGGATACCACATAGCACTGCCATATTGAAGAGTAAGCTTTCAAGTAAACAAAACCCTTGACAAAAGGTCAAGCATGTCTGGTCAAGAACAAAAGTTTTGGCAGTTTATAGCGCTTAAAATATTTTCTTTTCAAGAAGAATTGTCAAAGTAGTTTTCTAAGTTTAGTTTAGGCTCATTTTGACAGGAAAACATTATTTTATCATGAAGGCATTGAATTTTAACGGACAGCGTTTGGATTTTCGCGGCCAAACATGGTGATTTCGTAAGGTATGTACACCAAAAAAACCTTGTAAAAAGTACTTATTTTAATTCTAACAGCTCAAAGCAGCTCCATAATAAAAGTTTTCAAGGTATGTCGATGTTTTTGTAAGGTTTGACTACATCTTAAAGATAAGAACAAACAATTTACTGTGATGATAGCACGTACTTATTACAGTGCATCAAGTTGTATTACAGCTTTGTAAAGGATATAAACTTAATAAGATATTTCTTTTTGAATTGCTAGACCCAGTTGATTGAGATATGCAAGGCATCTCTCGTTTTCCTACTTTAACATTTGATGACAATGGGAAATACGCAAAAGACAACTCTGGGTGCACAAGTACAACAAAAGCATACAAGTTCATGGCTGAAGCTTTATTTTGCAGGACATAAAAGGTATTTTTGAGCTATATCCTAAATTATCACCTTGCTCTGAACTAAAACCACCATTTTTTCTCTTTTTCGGCAGTGACCTATTTGACAGATGCTGCTAAAGTAAGCTACCATTCAATGAAGAAAACCACGCCATGTATTGTAGATATCAGCAAAGGTGGGTGATGGCTCCTAGGCTGGAAAATGTTCTTGATCTTTCTTCAACAGTATTTTTTAATGTGAAACAGAGAAGTATTAAGTACAACAACTTCAGTATAAAGCCATCAATGTGCTGTAAGAAGTATGTAGTATCGCAGTAAATTGTCCATTTATATCTTCAAGATGTAGTCAAACCTTACAAAAACAACTATATACCTTGGAAACTTATTATGGAACTGCTTTGAGCTGTTAGAATTAAAATAAGTGCTTTTACAAGGTTATTTTGGTGTACATACTTTGCGAAGTCACCATGTTTGCCCATGAAGATCCAGATGTTTTCCATTAAATGTCAATACCTTCACGATAAAAATTTTTTCCTGTAAAAATGAGCCTAAACTAAATTTCGTAAACTACTTTGACACTTCTTCTAGAAAAGGAAAGATGTTAAGCGTTATAAACTGCTGAAACTTTTGCTCTTGACAAGATGTGCTTGACCTTTGTCATGGGTTTTGTTTACCTGAAAGCTTACTCTTCAATATGGTGTTGCTATGTGGTATCCAAGCATGCAACCTCTAGCTGCAAAGAGGATATTGTCACAAAACTAAGTATCCAGAGCCATTTTCTAAGTGTATCAAATATGTGAATAAAAGAAGTAAAGAATATTTCTCCTAACCTGACCATAAAATCGAGCGTAGCGTAGTTCTGGCAGGCCACAAAGTCAAGCTCAGCCCTCAATCCCAGCACTGCAGCTGATCTCAAGCCAGCCCATGTCAGCTGTCAGCTCAGCTGATTCCCTTCTATGCATTCTATTGGCAAATCTCTCAGAGAGCACCTTATTTAAGCTGCTTTATCCTGCCTACCTTTGCTGCTTCCTCTGCAAGCTTTTTTGCAACACACCTCCACTCCAACTCTTCCCCTTTCATGCTGTCTGACTCTAATCAATGTACTTTTTGTATCATTGATGCCAGCTCACAACCCAGTCCAGGCCACCTTCTTCCATTGCTCCATTGTTCAGTTCTGATGCTCACATGTCTATTGTAGGCACTTCCCTTGGTGGAAATGAGTCAGCATGAGTACCCTGACCAATGTACAGTTCCTCAGCCCATACAAGCAAGATGTGATGCACTGTGTGCTCGAACACTTTCTGTTATAGCCAGCATTAATTTCTTCAGGTGCTCTTCTGTAGTTCGCTTACTATCCTTCCTTGGACCACTTTCTGATAGATGATAATTACTGCATACCCCCATGACCTACAATTTTGGAGAGGTGTTGACCCAGTCATCTAATCATTGCATTTGGCCACCCTTCCTGCTTTAGCCATTCCATGCAGGCACATGGAAGGGCAGGGAGGTGCTCTCCCTGCCCCAAGGCTTTCCATGTAGGAATGTGGAAGAGCAGGAAGGTCATTTAATCCATGCCATTTCCGCTGCTGCCACCCTCCCTGCTTTAGCCGTTCCACGCAGGCAGATGGAAGGGCAGGGAGGTGCTCTCCCTGCCTCAAGGCTTTCCACATAGGCACGCAGAAGGGCAGGGAGGTCCCATATTCCAACCTTAATCAATGTCATCTGTTTTTATTGATGCCTGCTCTGTACCCTATGGGGGGGGGGGGGGGGGGTGCTGCAGTTCTCCCTGCTTTAGCCTTTCCATGTAGGCACATGGTAGGGCAGGGAGGTGTGCTCTCCCACATAATGCACATGGAAGGGTAGGAAGGTCCCAGAACAGAGCTCCTGCCAAATACAACTTGCTGCAAATATTGCAATGTCAATAATGTTCTTTGACAAAAGTGGTTCTGACAAAACTCTGGTTTATGGTGTGTCTTATCTATAATAATGGAGTACAACACAAAGAGAAGCACAGATTTACTTGGTAGGATATTCTCTCAAGGTCGGGCAAAATAAGAGAATATGGTTATAAATTTAAACTACAGGTATGAAAACGTTAGGCAGGGGAAAAAAAATCAGAACACCATCCCTTTGAGAGGTCTACTGATCATCATAATCAGAAACTGTGCGTCCAGGCAGGACAAATGAAGGGTGCATTGTCCAATACATAAAGGTTGAGGTTTTTTTGTTTGTTTTTAGTGAACAAAATATACTTGCCCACACTCCATTCACTCCCTTTGAAGCTGTGCATCCGGTTGGGACTTAAAATGATGCCTTAAAAGCTTGCTGTCCAATGAGCCTTTATCTTTCTTCCCATTAAACATTAAGTACGCAAACACCTAACAGACACTAATTGATGCATCAGCTTTACTGGGTCTCTGTTAGCACTGTGACAGGGGCTTCAAAGGAGATGTGCTCTTCACCAGAAAAGAGTTTTAGTTTAATGAACGAAGTGTCATATTTCAGGAAGATATTTGATCATTTGATTTGCGATAATATTGAATGACAGCAAGATTAACAAATAATGGACACTTTGGTAAACATTTTATTGCTACATTTTAATGAAATTTTAGGGGAAGCCAGGCTTCCTGTGTAATCTTAAAGCAATCACCACTGGTATGCACACCCCTAAACTAATACTTTGTTAAAGCACCTTTTGCTTGTGATACAGCACTCAGTCTTTTTGGGTAAAAGTCTACCAACTTGATCTGGCAATTTTATTCCACTGTTCCATCCAAAACTGTTTCTGATCTATCAAATTGTGGAGTTTTTTCTTCTTTTTTTGTGCACAGCCCTCTTCAAGTCATTCCACAGATTTTTGATTGGATCTAGATCTGGGGTCTGACTGGGCTACTGCAAAATGTCCATCAAGTTGTTCTGAGGATATTCACTTGTTGACTTTGATTTGTCCTTTGGGTCATTATTGGGTGGAAGGTGACTTTCTTTATCTTAAGTTGTCTAGCAGAGGCCTGCAGGGTTGTTTTTTGTTTGTATGTTTTGTGCCAGAAAAGATTAGTATTTGGAACTATCAATGAGTCCCTCTATTTTGGTTACAGCTCTGATCCCAGTGGAAGAGAAACATGATCCTGCCACCACCATGCTTCACCATGGGTAGGGTTTGGTAGCTAATAAGCTTTCTTGTTTTTCCACAAGACATCTTTAAGAATTAATCTAAATTTAGAATTTAATAGATAATATATTTACTAATATCCTGGAAAATAATATAGAGAGTGGACTACTATTAACAGACATCAGTGACCACCTACCTATTTTTAATGTATATTACTGTAATTATAGCAAGAAAAAGGATACTAAAAATTATAAATATATAAGAGTGAAAACTGAAGAAACCATGATTGCACTAAAAAATGATTTAATAATACAGGACTGGAATGTAGTTTATAAAGGAAAAGATGTTGATAAAGCATATGAGGAATTTTTAATAATATTCAATGAACTATATAATAAAAATTGTCCTATAAAGAAATACAGTAATATACATAAATATACAAATAGTCCGTGGGTCACCAAGGGGCTACAAAATGCCTGCAAAAAGAAAAATATATTATACAGACAATTCTTAAAGCATCGAACTATAGAGGCAGAGGAAAAATATAAAAAATATAAAAATAAATTAACTAATATTATAAGGATATGTAAGAAAGACTATTATAATAAATTAGTGGAGAAAAATAAAAACAATATTAAAGGTATATGGACTGTACTAAATGGTATTGTGAGAAATGGATCCAAAACTACAAATTACCCGGAGTATTACACTGAAAATGATAAGACCATAAATATTATGGAGGATGTGGTGAATGGTTTTAATCAATTCTTTGTAAATGTGGGACCAGATTTAGCGGCAAAAATAAAGGAACCCGAGACAACACAATGTGGGGACATAGAAGATATGGGGGACAGAAATCCAAGTACAATTTTTCTAACTGCAACTGATGAGGAAGAAATTATCCAAATTGTAAGAAAATGTAAAAACAAAACCTCTACAGACTGGAATGATATAGACATGTTAACAGTAAAGACAGTTATTGAGGGAATTGTGAAACCACTCACCCACATCTGCAATTTATCTTTTCAATCAGGTACATTTCCAGACAAAATGAAAATTGCAAAAGCGATACCATTGTTTAAAAATGGAGATAGACACCATTTCACAAACTACAGGCCTGTTTCTTTACTCCCCCAATTCTCCAAAATACTCGAAAAACTTTTTTCAGATAGATTGGACAAATTCATTGAAAAACACAACCTCCTTATGGACAGTCAATATGGATTCAGAACGGACAGATCAACATCGATGGCACTAATGGAACTAATAGAGGAAATCACAAAATGTATAGACAATAAAAAAATAGCAATTGGAGTATTTGTGGACCTAAAAAAAGCATTTGATATTATTGATCATAGTATATTATTAAGTAAACTAGAAAAGTGTGGTGTTAGGGGAGTTGGGTGGAGTTGGCTGTCGAGCTATCTAAGAAACAGGCAACAGTTTGTGCAGATGGGTGACCATAAATCTGATTTCATGAACATTACATGCGGGGTACCACAGGGGTCAATATTAGGTCCGAAATTATTCATAATATATATCAATGACATATGTACAGTTTCGCAAGTACTGAAATTTGTTCTGTTTGCAGATGACACCAATATTTTTTGTTCCGGTGAGAATTTGCAGCAGACTTTAGAGATAATCACAACTGAAATAAATAAACTAAAACTATGGTTTGACAAAAATAAATTATCATTAAATCTAAGCAAAACAAAGATGATGTTGTTTGGGAGACACAAAATAGATTGTAATGTAGAACTGATAATAGACAATACTAAGATAGAAATGGTACAGGAAATTAAATTTCTTGGTGTGATTTTGGATCCTAAAGTCTGCTGGAAACCTCATGTAGGATATGTATGAGCAAAACTGGCAAAGTGCTCAGCAATTCTGTGGAAAACAAAAGATATTCTTGATTGTAAATCTTTGCATACTCTATATTACTCATTATTTTTGCCATATCTGACTTATTGTGTCGAAGTCTGGGGAAACACCTACAAAACCACTCTGCAGCTGATATGTACAATACAGAAAAGAGCAATAAGGACAATAAACAAAACAGGATACAGAGAACATACAAACTCACTATTCATAAAATCACACATGTTGAAATTTATGGATCTGGTCAAATTCAGAACAGCACAAATAATGTACAAACCAAGAAATAATCTATTGCCGAAAAATATACAAGGAATGTTTAGTGAGAGAGAGGGGGGATATAATCTAAGGGGAGACCTAAATTTTAAAAAACCAAAGGTTCGAACAAATATGAAAAGCATGTGCGTATCGAGCTGTGGGGTGACTTTATGGAACAGACTGGAGACAGAAATAAAACAAAGTGCAAATATAAATCTGTTTAAAAAAAGGTACAAAAAATATTTTTAAATAAGTATATTGAAGAGGAAGTATGTTAACGGAGGATGATGAGGGATAAATAGAATAGGGTGGATTGTTATATTAGAACTAACTTAGTATATGGTATATATTTATTTATGGGGATAGATATCTTCATATTTACAGGGATAGGTATGTAGTAGATATTTATTTTTGTAATTATATATTTATATAGATATTTATGAAGTGTATATATGGTATAAAGTATATATATATTTTTGTAATTATATATTTATATAGATATTTATGAAGTATATATATGGA